>NC_062281.1:31225082-31528113 GCF_902655055.1 Lutra lutra
TAAGAGTAGAATACCATGTGTTGCACTCAGAATCTCAGATGGAAGAAAATCTTGTTCAGAGAAGAGTGTATTGTAGGTGGAATCAAGGATCTTACCAGTTGGGCCCACTTAGTTTGTATTATTTCTCTTTAAAAATATTTGAGAATACTAAAAAATTTTATACTTTATAAAGAAGAAAAAGGTTTGTGACAAAATCACATTATAGAATGAGGACTATAGAGATACATATGAATGGATTAATATTTATAAGTGTTGTAAAGGGGAGGATCAGAGAGTAAACAGAGCATAGACTGCCTATTGCCTCTTTTGCACCTAATCCTAGAAGTATGAAAAGAGAATTTAAGCAGCTGGTAGAATTTTAAGCAATGTAGCAATTGAAATAAAACCTAGGTCCAAAAGTATAAGCCAGCATCATAATAGATGGAACAAATGGAAATGATAAAGCAGTGTAAGGTTTTACTCTTTTGCAGATTGCCCTAGATATTTCTGTACATCTATTCTTCCATGAATTTTTAAAACCAGTCACCAAGCTTCCTCCAATAATTCTGCTTAGCTTTCAGTTGAAATTGAATTTAAGTAATACATATTTATTTGGAGAGAACTGACAGCTTTGTAATGATAAGATGGACCATGCATGAACATGGTATATACTTGCATTTTATCATTCTTTTTGTCCTTTAATAGAATTGGCTTTTTCTGAGAGTCAGTCTTTTTTTTTTTTGGCTATTATAAACTGCATCCGTATGTTTTATTACATTTTAAAAATGATTTTATCAGAGTGAGTAACAGAGAGATAGATGGCTCATGAGCCAGGGGAGGAGCAGAGAAGCAAGTTCCTGCTGAATGGGGAGCCTGATGAGGGATTGGTTCCCAGGACTCTGGCATCCTGACCTATGCTGAGGGCAAATACTTAGCCAACTGAGCCACCCAGGTGCCCAATATTTTATTGTGGAAGTAGAGAAATATCGAGATATCCATAGAGGTATATAAACAAACTACTGGATATATAAGAGATCAGTCAATTGGCTAACACAAGATCCATATGTATGTGTATGTATACATATATATAATCAGCCATAAATATGTTACATGTGTGCATATATATGTATATTTATATATAATCGGCCTTGTGTCAGCCAGTTGACTGATCTCTTATATTTCCAATAGTTTTATTGAGTCTTCAGAATCTTCTCTCTAAATTATAGCATATGCAAATATCAATGCTGCCTTTTCCTGACCCTTTTTTTTTTTTCCTTGCTTGATTATTTTGCCCATAACCCTTAGGGTTGTGTTGCTCAATATGGTTATAATAATCACTGTTGACTTATTTCCAGTTTTAAAAGAATGCTTCTGAAATTTCCCTATTAAGTGAAATGTTTGCTGTCAAATTGGCAACTGTATTTTATTAGTGTAAGGGAATTGCCTTTTAGAAATTTTTTCTAGCGTGTTAACATAATTGGGTATTCAATTTTCCTGTATTTTTCCCCCTGAATCTCTGTTACTTTTTTCTTATAGTTCATTAATAAAGTGAACACCTCATTGGCAAATATGCTGCTATTGAAGAACTCTGGCATTTCTTCAATTACTTCAATTGAGTGTTACTCAATTACCTGATTCAGTATTTAGTTAAAAAATTTGTATTTATGTGAATAGTGTCATTGGAATATGATCTCCTTTTTCTGTTGCCTTCAACTGATTTTAATAAGAGATTAAAATGTTCTAATAATAGAAGCCTGGAAACCTTCCCTCTTAATTCTTAATTTTTGAAATATCTTGTATGACATAAAAATTATTCCTTAAGAGTTTAGAAAAATTCACCAGTAAAACTATCTCAAGTTTGAAGGTACTCGAAGGTAGGAAAAAGGACAGATTTTTTTGTTTAATATTTTTAATTCCTTATTGATTATTGATCTACTTAGGTTTTCTATTTTTTGTGCTAGTATTTTCCAAACATGTATTTACTTATATTTTAAAATCAATTGTCATAAAGATCATATATTTTATTCTGTATAATTACATCATGATTGTTACATCTTGTTGAATCCTTATTCATTCTATTATATCCTCCCATTTGTCTCTTAGGATTTTTTTTTTTTGCCTTAAATATTATTTTCTTAATGCTAAAATTGCTTCTAAGGCTTCCTTTTGCTTTATGTTGACCTGGTATATATTTTTCATTATTGCATTCTACAAAATTGAATGTCTGCTGTCAGGCGCTGTTCTAGGCCCTAGATAAATAAATAGTTGATAATCTTGCTTGTCAGAAGCTTATGTTTAGTAGGAAAGACCTATAATAGGAGAATAAGAAAAACCATAAGTAAAAATCTGTTGTATGTTAAGTGGTAGTAAATGCTACTAAAAAAGCAGTGGAGAAAAACAGGTTTGTCTGGAGTAAACTGAAATTTTAGATAGCGTCAGAAAAGGCTCTGTTTAAGTACCTAGAATCCGCTGCTGGATGCTGGACAGCTACTAGTCAGATTCCTTCCCCTCAAGCCTTTATGGATAATGGGCAGAATGACACATAGGCACCAAAAAGATAGAAAACAAAGGTCATTACTCATGTTAGGTAAACAGCCAAAGAATTCCTGAAAGATAAGGGCAGTTCACCTGGGAGTGAAACAAGGAGGTAGACTGGGGCTTTGAGTTTTTACTGTGGCTAGTGGATGGAGCTCGGATGGAGGTTTGGAATCTTATTGCTCAAATATGGGGCAAAACAGTAAAGGAAAAGCTAGGGACTTGAAAGCCATCTGGGAGGATCAAACACCAAAAATATGGTATCTGGTCTTTATTGCAATCTCATTGTGGGGAGAGTTTGAGAAAAGACCTATCTTTTCAAACTTCTTTTTCCTTTTTGTCGCATTACTGGATTGTTTTTAATTCAGTCTGTATATCTAAGTCTTGGTAGTGAACTTTTCCCATTTCTTCTTATTACTACTTGAGTTACATAGGACTTACTTCCATTTATTTAATACTTTCTGTTTTCTATTTCTATGCTTAATTTTATTTTTTTGTCCCTTATATTTTGATATTCAGGGTATTTTTTATTTTATATCTCCTTAGGGTTATATCTATCAAAATTATTTATTAGACTGTCTTTCTTATTTGTCTGAAATTTATCAAATTCTATGTATTCTTTCAAACAAAACTTACTACAGCACACTTTTAACTTCTAATCTGTCCTGTCCTGAATATTCAGTAAGCTTGGAACTACCTCCTGTGTTGGTATCTCTAGTACCTTTTGAAGCTTAATGCAATTTATTAAGGATATAAAATTTTAAAGATTGTCATTTAATTAGAAAAAGGACTTATTAAATTTTGTATTCACTTTATTTCCTAAATATCTTTTTCCTGGATTAATATTTCTTGCACATGTAGTAAAGCCTCCAGGAATTGTTCTGACCAATATCCCTGTATATTTATATTAAACTTTCCAGAGAGTATCTTTATTTTACTTTGTATATAAAACTATAGATTCCATCATGTTTTTTTTTTCCTGGCACACAGTAGGTGGTAAGTAAATATTTGTTGGCAGCTAAGTAAATGAGTATGAAAGTACATACGGAGAATGTTTTCATACAGAGCCAGAGAAACCAATGTTTAAATGAACCAGAATCACACAAAAAAACAACAGAGTCCAGTGCTCTTTCAATTACATTAAGATCTTTTTTTTTTTTTTTAATAAGATTTTATTTACTTATTTGACAGGCAAAGATCACAAGCAGGCAGAGAGGCAGGCAGAGAGAGAGGAGGAAGCAGGCTCCCCACAGAGCAGAGAGCCCAATGCGGGGCTCGATTCCAGGACCCTGGGATCATGACCTGAGCGGAAGGCAGAGGCTTTAACCCACTGAGCCACCCAGGCGCCCCACATTAAGATCTTTAAATAGAAAAACAGATTTATTGTTATTCATCCACAAGTTTCACAGAAAAATAAAGTGGTATATTTGTTTTTAGGTAAGTGGTGTAAATATTTTCAACAATCCTAAATTTTGACTTGTAAAGCTGTGATAAATTTTATTTTCTCTTACATAAGTAGGGAAGGGATGAGTAGAAAGAGAAGAAACACATAACAGGCCTTTCCTTAAGTGCCTTTTAGGGTCCAATTAGAATATTTTAGGATTGTGAACTCCATTTACTCAAAACCAACTTTATCCTATACCTTTAGTGGACCTCTGAGATTTAGCAGCTCCCTCTCATGTCCTCCCATGGGTCTTTTCATACTGCCTTTTAATTGTATGTTTGTATGTGTGTTTCCCTTATTAGATCACAGACTCTGAGAAATTTGTCCCTCTTATTTACTCATTCAACAAATAGTTAATTGAGTTTGGTTCTGTGCCAGGCACAGTCTTGACTATATTCAAAGATGGTGTAAATACTCAATAAGAGTCTCAGATAAATTGATGGATCTTCTCTGCCCCTAGTTTAGAACGTTTCATAGCACTTGGCTCATGTCTTTATATTGTATTCATACAACTTTTGCTTGGGAAAAGTTCTGCAAATTTACACTAAAAATCCAAAAGCCCATTTATTTTTTTATTTTTGAAATAATATCAACAGAAATATCTTTTACCAGTATTTTCTTAATAATTTTCAAAAATTATTTATATCTAGGGGCGCCTGGGTGGCTCAGTGGGTTAAGCCTCTGCCTTTGGCTCAGGTCATGATCTCAGGGTTCTGGGATTGAGCCTGACTTCAGGCTACCTGCTCAGTGGGGAGTCTGCTTCTCTTTCACTTTCCCTCTCATGCTCTATCTCTGTCTCTCTCAAATAAATAAAATATTTTTAAAAATATTCATATCTAGATTAGTGTATAGAGATTGGACCACATTAGTGCCATGCTTTATTTGTGAAGATGCAGCCTTGACACCGGCAGGAGTACTTATGCTGGGTAAATTATTCATTACTGCAGAATGGTAAGGTAGCCAGTCTCCCTCAGAACAAATCAGGACAACCTTGAGCAAGTTAGCTACACTTTCTTAGTCTTAGTTTTCTTGTTTGATGTGAGGATTAAATGGGAAATATACATAAAGCATTTAGCACACAAAGTCCATGGAAGCCATAAAATGTTCAACAGTTTTGGGTATTGTTATTTTATAGGTTTTATTTAGGTGCTAATGAAAGTTGGATAATAAGAATTGGATAAATTTTTAAGAAAAAATGCTTCAGATAGTCTCTATGTCCCTCCCTACTACATCAGTTTCTAGTGTCATTTTCATGGCATTTAGAAAAAATAAGGTAGTGAGTTTGGGATGTGAATAATATTTTTTCTTATACTCTAAAATGTGAAAATACTGTTTTGGTAAAGCCACAGTTTATATTATTTAATATAATTAGTAAGAAGTCAGTTTTTACTTACATTTTGTATATATCCATATCAGAACATTCCTTTATCTACACAGCCAGGAGTCCAAATACCTACCTTTCTTGTTTCTCTATCAAAACAGCAAAAGTAATTTCATTTGTTTTCTCTTACCTTTGAATTTTTGAGACCATACATATGTGAAACAGAATTGATAAACATTAGCTCCATCTTTTAATCAGAGTAAATGCTATAGATAATATTTTTCTTTTTTCATCAGGAATATTTGCAGTTTTGGAATAGAAACTTAACTGAGATGAGCGATGTGACTATCTGGAGGAAAGCCTTCAGGAGACAGGATAGAATAAGCATAGGTCCTGAGAAAGAAATGAGTTCAAACTGTTAAGGCCAACATAGTTAGACCAGAGTCAGTGAGGAGGAGAAAGGAAAGACACAAACTAAGAGTGGCATGGAAAAGTACTTAAAAACGAAAAACTAAATTCTAGGAAAATTTAATTTCTTCCTCTAGCTTACCATGAAGGTCTGAACAATTTTTAGCATCCCAACTTGATTTTCTATTGCATTCCTAGACTGTTTGCTCTTGAGACTTGACAGTTGTTTTATTTTAAAATGACTAGGAACAGCAAAACTACTAAACAGATCAAAAGATGTTTCTGTATTAAGGATGACTTATATGGATTATATGTTAACCAGTAAATGATTTATTTAAAAGAACACTTTTTAACTTCTCATTTCTTGTTTTAATTCTCTTATACAAGTCTTTATCCCCAAATATAAAGGCTGAAGTATCCTGAAATCAGAGTATATTTGATTGGTGTTTGATTATAGCTTGTCCACACACAAGATACAAATCTATGATTGAGATAATTATCTAAAAATTAAGGGCAGATAATAATTTTGTCTTAAACACATAAACAATTATCCAGTTAGGGAAACACGAAATTAGATAGTCAAGTGGGATGCTTAAGTGATGTTTTGATGATTTAAGTGCAAATGAATCATAAACATTAGGATTACATTTCCCTTGAAAGAATCTTGTGTTTAAAATCCATGGAGCATTATACTTGGCAGAGTGTATTTTGAGTTATAGTAAAACGAAAGACACATGAAAATGGTTTGGGATAGTTTGCTGACCCAAAAGCCTGTTCTGAATATCTGTAGCAATTAGCTACAGGTTTGAAGTTACAAATATATTTATCAGAAATTCTGTAATCATTACCCAGTCATTTATTCATGCGTTCAGTGAATATTGTTTGAACCTCTATTATGTGTTAGTCATTGTGCTGCATTCTAAATTTACAAAGAAAAAGAGAGTTTTGCCATTCATATATAGGGTTTACAGGCTTCTGAGGAAGTTGACGGGTTAAAAAGAAAATGCCATTCCTCAATTCTCTATAGAGGAGAAGGGATTTTAATTCCACTCTAAAGATGTAAAGTACAAAAAGATCATCTGGGTTTTCTGTCTTTTCTTTAAAAATTGGGGACTCCCTCTCTGATGAATTGTTTTTTCTCTGTTGAGAAAATAGATTTGGAATTGAGGGTGTAAGGGAGGCATGGTATGAAGAAGGAATGGTTAATATTGCCATGTGACTCAATTGCTTCTCTTCTTATTAGCAGTTAGGGAAGGAAGGGATGAACTTAGCTATTGGTTTAATGTCCATTCGAGTAATTTACCAAACAGAGTCTCAATCTAGTTGACTTTATTCAAAATTGAGATGTTTGCAAGAGTAATGTCATGAAAGGAGTTGTGAAGTAATGAATCTTAAATAACAGAGGAAGAAGGAAGTAGTGGCTAATAGGGGAGAGAGTGAAAGACCTGTCAATTGGAATCTATGAAACTGAAGAGACTTGTGGGAAGATAGGAAACTGTGGTCTCACAGTAGAGAGATGCATTTCTGATTTCAGAAGTGGAACATTTCTTCATGGGTCCATGAGAAGGATATAAGTGTAGTAAAGGAGAAGGTAAGTTCAAAGATTATTTGTATTCAGGTTTGAGTAAGTTGTCCAATAGATGATGACATTACACAGAATAACAGGAAATAAATGATTTAAGTAGGTGCCAAAGCATGAATCAAGGGAAATATCTAGGAGGATAATAAAAGATAATGTAAAAAATCTGTAAAGAATGTATACTCAGTTAGCAAGAACTTCAAGGGAACAAATTTATTTATTTGCTCGTTTATTTGTTTATGTGAAGATGGGGTAGTCATGATCTGAGAGTTGCTTAGAGATCCTGAAATATGTGATGTGTGAAAGAAAGAACTTCTGTTCTTGAAAGGATGAGAGAACTTATGGAAAGACCCATGTCCAGTTAAGCCAATCTGAAAGAAATGATCAACAGAGAGGCAAATGGTATAGGGGAATTTAACTATTGGACAAAGAAGCCTATATAATGGATGTGGATGGATGTGGGGAGTGGTAAGATCTTTGTGGTTTGGGCCTTGAAATAGACTGTTAAGTATCAAATTTACTTTTACTTTTATATCAGGGTAATAAAATCAACAGAACTCCTTAGTCTCTAATACCCAACAAATTGTCTCAATTTACTTCATTTCATAGGTGTAGGTCTTGTGTGAATATCTTGTTCTCAGCATATCATCTGACTTTTCAAATGTCTTGAATTTAATAAAATTCCAAATTCATTTTGCCAAGAAAATATCATCTGAGATTTTAGGCATGTTGATTTTTGGAGAAATATAATCCTCATGTTTATGATTCATTTACACTTAAATCAAAATACTGCTAAGAGAAATCCACAGTACATCCAAGTTAGTTCTTGTCATTCATGCATCATTTTAAGAGAAGTTTTCTTTAAGTTCTACAACTATGAAGATTAAAACTTACCTAATTTGGAAAATTAAAAGATATGACTTGTCAATTTAAGGAATGACACAACCACATTGAATCATAGACTTATACAACTTGAAGGGAATTTGGGAATCATCTCATCCCTTCAATATAAAAGAAGAAACAGGAGCAGAGGGGTTATCTGCCATACCTATGGTCTCATTCAACTTGGGAAGAATCAAACAAAATAAGTTAGATGGTGCTTAATTAATGTTTCACTTTAGAGCCCATGAGTACTTTAGCATAGGATCTTAAACATAATAGGTGCCAAATAAATGTTTGCTTAATTATAGATCAGTGTCATTGGGAACTCCATCTTCAGATAATTGTGATCTAGTTTGCCATTTGGCATATTTATCATCATCCTCAGAGGAGGGGACCTAATGAAGGGCTATGTACAAAATTATCTTATCAGATACAATGATTAGCTTTTAGAAGCTATGAACTCAAAAATAACAAAGTGTTCAAATATTATTAAACTTATTTGATGAACATAAAAAAGCATAACTGTCATTTTGTATGACTCTTAGTATGAGAATGTCTATGAAACTAAATGTATGCATTACAATAAAAAAGTAAGGGGCGCCTGGGTGGCTCAGTGGGTTAAAGCCTCTGCCTTCCACTCAGGTCATGATCCCAGGGTCCTGGGATCGAGCCCCATATCGGGCTCTCTGCTCTGCGGGGAGCCTGCTTCCTCCTCTCTCTCTCTGCCTGCCTCTCTGCCTACTTGTGATCTCTGTCTGTCAAATAAATAAAATCTTAAAAAAAAAAAAAAAGTAAAATACTGGTTTTTATTTCCAGTGCATGGAAAATACTTATGAAAGAGAAGGATTTGAGGAGCTCTTTAGTTTGGCAATACTGTTAGAGGAAACATCCTGTGGAATCATTGAGCAGAATGAGAGAAGACCTAAGAGCAGGAGGGAGAATTTAAGTAATTGGAGTTGATGAGTAGCAAAGTGAGGTGAGGTGTGGTGAGGGACCGATAGGGACATGTAGCAACATGGTGAAGATTCCATAGGGGTGACAGTGTGAAATAAATTGATAGAAATAAGAAATGTTTTGGGAACTCCAGGAAAAGAACCAGAACTTGCACACAAATATTTTAATGTTATGGTACAGAGGTTTAGCTGGGCAAAGCACTTAGTTATTTTAAACCCTAGTTTCTTGAGATAATCTTAAAAATGTGGATAATCATAGTACCTGTCTCGTATGTCTTTCAGAAGGATTGATTTCAGTAATATTCACTCTGCAGGTAGATCAAGTTAAACCCAGAAATGAGATGTGTGGTGAGATACTGAATTCTTCTGTGTTCCATTTTTAGTCAAGAAGTACTGCTCCAATTCCTTTTTAATTGTAGATTTCAATCAGAGAATTTTCATACATGATCATTTTCTATATGCCTTCTCTTTTCTGAAAGCAGTTCTCTTATTTGAACCTCTTTTAATTAGCCAATGTGGAATGCTGAAGACTAAGTAAGAAAGATTTATTTATGCATAATGACCATATTCAAATGGAATACATCCTGAACATTTCTTTGGTGGTAAGTGCTAGATTAGCAGAGTGGAGGTCAGGATGAGGCTTTCCTATGACCTGTTTGTGCTTGTGTGGTATAGTGAGAAAGACACTAGACATACAGTTGGAAGACCTGGGTTTGAAAGGGAAGCCAGCTTTTGCTAGCTGCATGACTTTTGGTAAATTACCTAATATTGCTAAGCCCCATTTCTCAATCTATAAAATAGATAAAAATGTAAATCACAGAAAGTTGTTGTGGCAATTACATGACATAATCTATTACAAAGAACCAAGCACAGTGCCTGACATTTAATGAAATCTTAATACAGATCCCTGTTCTTCTTCCTTCATCATTTAAGTCTCAAGATGTATTAAAGCAATCTTCAGGTTTTTTAAGAGAATAACAAATAAAGCCAGAAAAGGGTCAGAGAGGGAAGAAAACTTTGCCCTTAACAATCTAGGGAAGAAGGAAAAGGAGGCTCAGAAAAAAAAAAAATTCACAAAGGACTATTAATTATTCTAATTACATGTTAAAAATTACAAACAAGGACACCTGGGTGGCTCAGTTGGTTCAGCCTCTGCCTTCAGCTTGGGTCATGACCCCGGGGTCCTGGGATTGAGCCTCTAGTTAGGGGCTCAGTGGGGAGCCTGCTTCTCCTTCTCCCTCTGCCTGCCACTCCCCTGCTTGTGCTCTCTCTCTCTGTGTGTCAAATAAATAAGCAAAATCTTTAAAAAAATTACAAACATTGTACATTTTGCAAACTTTAGAAATCTAAAGGTGTCAGATGATGGGTGTTTTGCTTTGGAATGACTCTCAAAATCACATCATAATTGGGAATCCGAACAGAGTCTAGTTAAATGGTAAAAAGTCAGCTTCTTTTCCAGCCCTACAGATTTGTAGAATGATCAGAACAGAAATAAGGAGAAAAGTAAAATCAATAAATGACATGGGAATGGTAACATAACATAGGAATCAAGTTTTATAATGTTTGTAGAGCATTAGAAAGATACTACTGGAATCATTTAGATTTCAGCAGTACCTTCTTACCACAGAACTGAAAGTGTCCAATCTGTTGTCTAGATGACTTTCTTCAAATTTGGAGCTGTTTGGAGAGCTGACTTAAGGAGTGAAATCTTTTCAGCTGGTTTTGCCCTCATTACCTTACTCTTTCATTTCTAGTGGATGGAGATTCACCTTTGCAAATAATCCTGCAACAAAGCACATTGTTTCTTTTATAGATTAAGTGGTAGGCAGCAGGTGAGATTTGTTTTTTAGTTAATTAAACACTGTATGATTTCTTAGACTTATTTATGACAGGACCAAAACTTTATTTCCAGCACTTGGCAAGATGTAATTTATGTAGTGTTGGGATAACTATAGAATGGTTTTTGAAAAGTTGGATTTTTTTTTTTTTTTTTTTTTTGGACAGGTCAATTCGCATGTCAAATCTGTAAGAGAATGTACAGTTTGAGGTAATAGCCTTTTCCTTTGCAACCTGAAATCCCATAATTTACTCTGATGTTTACTGATACGATTATATTAGAAAGGTATAATCAGGGGCACCTGGGTGGCTGAGTTGGTTAAACATCTGACTTTTTAATTTCAGTTCAGGTCATGGTCTCAGGGTCCTGGGATGGAGCCCTGTGATAGGCTCTATGCTCAGTGCAGTCTACTAGAGATTCTCTCTCTCCATCCCCTTCTGCCCCTCCCCCCACTCATGCAATCGATCAATCAATAAAATCTTTTTAAAAAAGAAAGGTAAAATCCAAACAAGATACATGCTATCTTATGTTCAAGTAAATGCTTCTAAACTTAAAGCAGATTCTTAGAGAAAAGGAACATGTCTAACATTTTGTGTCTGTCACATAGTTCTAAAAAACTTTCCAGTAACTAGACTGCATTCCTCTTAGATACTGGATGATAAGCTCTCTGGAGGAAGAGGTTTCTGACTCTTCTCTGCATCTATCATGTAGAGTGCAATTTTTTTTTTTTTTTTTTGTTCTAGAGTCAGAGGCTGTACCACCTGCAGTGAAAATTGTTCTTTAAGGAATTTTGTAAGTGAATGTTAAGAGAAATCTCTCTCTTTTTTTTTTTTTTTTTGAAATCTCATTGAATCCCCTCTAATTTAATTCTAACTGAAGGTAATATCTAAACATGGTTAGTATAATATTCTTTCATCAGCATTTGTAGTCTAGATTTTTCAGTTTGGTGTAAGGTTCACTTTTGTTCTCCGAAAAATTTCCCCATCTGAGGGTCAAGCTTCACAGTGTAATTATTATCTGTTGGTAAAGTGAAGCCTCCATTTTTTATTCAACACTTTTTAAAAAACTTGTATTTTATTTTTATTTTTTTATTAACGTATAATGTATTATTTGCCCCAGGGGTACACGTCTGTGAATCATCAGACTTACACATTTCATAGTACTCACCATAGCACATACCCTCCCCAATGTCCATAACCTAACCACCCTCTCCACATCCCCCACCAGCAACCCTCAGTTTGTTTTGTGAGATTAAGAGTCTTAGGGTTTATAAGAGACTCTTAATCTCATAAAACAAACTGAGGGTTGCTGGGGGGAGGGGAGTAGGGAGAGGGTGATGGGGTTATGGACATTGGGGAGGGTATGTGCTATGGTGAGTGCTGTGAAGTGTGTAAACCTGGCGATTCACAGGCCTGTACCCCTGGGGCTAATAATACATTATATGTTTATTAAAAAAATTAAAAAAAAAAGAGTCTTAGGTTTTGTCTCCCTCCTGATCCCATCTTATTTCATTTTTTCCTTCCCTAAGCCCTACAACCCCCTGCCCTGCCTCTCAAATTCCTCATATCAGAGAGATCATATGATAATTGTCTTTCTCTGATTGACTTATTTCACTCAGTTTTTAAAGAGATGCTATATGTAAGCTATTGTCCTGGGGTTGACATTTCATTTGTGAACAATCTGCATAAATCTCTGGCTTTATAAAGCTTACAAGTCAAAGAGCTATTAGAAAATACAGCAGACTTGGAATTGTCTGAAGAAGGCAGAAATTTTAACAGGTGATACTTATCAAGGGCTTCCTATGTACCAGGCACTATCTTAAATACTTTACAGTTAACAGTTTTAATCCTAAAAGTGGCTTGGCTGGTATAATTATCGCCTTGCCTGTGGGAAAACTGAGGTACAGAGAAGTGAAAAGAAATGATTAATATATGACGTGGACGTGGTAACACAACATGGAGAAGTGAAGTCTCCATCTAGTAAGTGATGGCTCTGGGATTGGAATCCAGGCAGCCTGGCTCCAGGGTGTGTCATCCTAGCCACTCACCCTATAGTTTCAGAAAGCACAATTTATTTCAAGCAGCTTGTTTTTCTTTTAGCTAATGTGAAAAAGAAAAATAGTTGATTATATATATATAGTTTTGCATTTTCGGTGACAGAAAAATGATATCCTGAGGCTTTTTTTTTTTTAGAACAAATCTCAAGTTTGAATTAATAACATGGGTTGTGCGTAAAGTATATTATATAACACACTGACAGTGGCTTTAACGTCAGTATCACAGGAGATACAGAAATGCTGTTTAACCAAGTAGTTCTTATGTTAACACTTCAGACAAGCAGAGAGCATCGTACCTAGGCACTCTGCTCCTTGAGCTTACATCATGTGAGGACAGTACTGGGATAGTCTAGATGATGAGATAGCACATTCATCCATTGGACTGCCTCTCTGAAATATCAGATGTCTTAAGATTGCACAGGTGCTACATTTCTTTTTTTTTTTTTTTAAAGATTTTATTTATTTATTTGGCAGAGAGAGATCACAAGTAGACAGAGAGGCAGGCAGAGAGAGAGAGAGAGAGAGGGAAGCAGGCTCCCTGCCGAGCAGAGAGCCCGATGCGGGCCTCGATCCCAGGACCCTGAGATCATGACCTGAGCGGAAGGCAGCGGCTTAACCCACTGAGCCACTCAGGCGCCCCAGCATTTCATTCAATTTGTAAGCAGATCCTCCATAAATACGTTAATTGCAGATATTCTATAATGCTGACTATGATGAGAACCAAGTAAGAGAGGGCAAAAGGGACCTTCTCTAGGGGTGATTGAAGAGTCAGACTGTTACCTCTTGTACAGAATAAAGACCAACTCTCTTCACTTCAGAAATCAACAGAATCCTTTCATAATGGCTGTCGATCATCCATTCACCCTCTCTTTCAACAAGTCTTTATAGGCCAGGCCTTCTGCTAGATTTCGGGTGTGCTGACATAAATAGAACATAATTGCAGAGCCTCTAGTAGTACCAAAAGCCAACAGTTGTTTTTCCCAAAAGTTTAAAAATGTTTTAAATTCTTATACTAGTTATTAGTTAAGAACTAGGAATTTTACATCATAGCACGAGACTTTAACCCAGAGTTTCTCAATGTCAGCACTAATGATATTTTGGACTAGATAATTTTTCATTGTGGGAGGCTGTCCTGTGCATTGAAAGATGTTTAGCAACATCCCTGTCCTTTATCAATTAGATGCCAATACTACTACCGCCCCCACTTGTGACAAACAAGTGTCATTGGTCATCTCTCTTGGTTGAGAACCACTGTTTTAACCTGAAAATATTTAGAGCAAGTGTTAATGTGTTTATTCCCAAAGAGAACAAGTGAAAAACAATAGCAAAAATCTTTACGGTAGTTTGAGCCTTACATTTAATGAATTATAAGATATTGTCAATATTATAAATATTGACATTTATAATATGCACATTTAGGAAACTAAAACATGACTTACTATTTAGGGTTATTTTAGATTTATCATTTAAAATATTAGCAAATGCCAAAGTCTTTCTTCAGGATGAAATTTTTTCTGGGAATATCATTCTTTCTTACTAATCATGGTTACCATATAGGCCTGAAAATTTCTGAATCCCAACTTTTAACACTCTGTATTATTCTTTCAGCCCTTCAATTCAGATAGATCAAGGAGGGATAGCTCTAGTCTCACAGACCCAATATCTGATTAGACTCAGCTGAGATCACCTATTAAGTAGATATCCCTGTTTCCCATATCTGGAAAACATGCATCCAAAGGCCTAGTAAGATAGCATTCCACTTGTAATCTCTTTGTAAAACATAGTGAACACTCAATGAACAATTTTTGGTATTTATTTTTCATTTAACCTTCTAGTGCTTAGGTTTTTTTTTTTTTTTTAAAAGGTAGGTTTCAAAAAGAACACATGAAAATGTGTTAATTAAAAATGAGTTAATGATAGCATGAAGATATCACTGGAGTGCATGTTCTTCCAGTTGCCAAGAGTTAGGCAATAATTTTAACTTTTAGCAGACATGGCAAAGAGGAAATGATAACAATAACCAGTTACATGATTCGGGGCCCCAAAATAAAGACAAATTAGTTGCTTCAGAGAAGTCACTATTTCTGGGACTCAAGCAGAGAGAAATTTTACCTGAAGATTCTCCTAAAGGAACGGAGTGATGTTATAAGCCACAGCTTCAATTACATACGCATAATATAATAATGAGCTTGAAAAGTCAGGTCTTATGAAGTCTATCAGTGGAGGTAATGGTACAATGTCAAAGTTCAATTTAGTACAAGATTATGAATAGGACATTAAAACAATGAGGTGTTAAACTCCTGGTGTGGATGAACCCAAGTGCAAACAAACTTTGGAGGACTATAAGTACTGCATGGTCTCAGATATTCACTGTATCCAGCATTTGTTTTATCTGGTCTTTGCTAAGTTGTGAGTGGCTTTGAGTAAAATGATATTTTCTAGGATGTACCTGGAATGTGGGTACTTTATGTTACCAGTTATTTTCACAGTCATTTTCTTAATAGTTGGAGATGATGGGAGGACTAATACTCTCCTCAGAATTTAGTGGCCTACCAAGGCAGTATGCCTGAAAACAAAGTCATTTCACATCTGCCTCATATTTGGTTAAAGTAGGCTCCTTGGAATGGGAAAATAATTATCTTAAAAAAACAAAACAAAACAAAACAGTAAAACAACCTCCAAAAAGGAGCTACGGCTTTCAAATTTCCACATCATAAAAATTGGTTACAATAATTTAAACCCAAACAATTTTAAAGAAGATATAACTAGAAACAACCATTTTTTTTCCAAAATTCATACTGATAAGACTTCAACAAAATATATATCCTTGAGCTGTGCATCTTTCTTAATGTATGTTTCTGTATATCTTTCTTTTTTCCTGGTATATCTTCCAGTGTGACTTTGTATAGAAGATTCAGAATAGCCAAAAATCATTTGCTACTTTTCCACTGAGACATGGTGTTGGAGTCCTTGGAGTCCCTTACTTTTGTGTCTGATGTGGCCTTCATGTCTGGCTTGATGGATAGAAGACTCCAGAAGCAGCATTCTCAGACACTTGAGGTTAGGTCATAAGAATCCTTGCAGCTTCCACCTGGGCTCTCTTGAAACACTCCCTTGGGGATCCCTGAGCTGCCATACAAAACAAAAACAAAAACAAAAACAATCTGACTACCTTTAGACTCCATGCTGGAGAGGCCATCTGCAGGTGCTCTAGCCCAAGCTGACCTTAGCCTTCCAACCATCTCTCCCAGGACACCTAGGACTTTTCAGAGTAGCCTAATCTGTCAGTAACACATGGAAAGGAGAACTACTCGGCTGGACCTTAAATGAATTGTGACACAAAAATGTGAGATTTTATAAAATGATGTAGTTAAGCCACTAAAGTTTGAGGGAGTTGATAAGAGACAGCAGGAACAACTTATAAACATATATACAGACAGGATTTGACTGGTTATGTATCCATAAAACAATAAAATTTAAGGAGGTAGCATATCTACTATAATTGGTAGTTTGGGTTTTGAAATATTGAATTCCTTTCTTAATAGAGAGGACTGATGGCCCTCTTTGATGACTCAGTTTGGTTTCTTTTTAAGGCTTTGATAAAAGTCCCTCCTTCCTTCCTCCCTTGCTTCTTTCCTTCCCTTCTGCCTTTTCTGTTAGGTCATTGGAAAAATAAATTACTGCAAATCTGACTCTATTTGTGGCTTTATAACAAAGGGAATATATATATATATATTTATACATATGTATATGTATAAATGTATCTCACATTTGTGTGTAAATGCTATATATCACATATCACACACATGTATATGTGTATAATTATATATCACATATACATCACACACATATGTTTAATTATATATATCACATATATATCATGCACACACATATATATATCACACACATATATATGTGAGTGTGTGTGTCACTTTGACATAAGCAAGCCTGAAGGTAGAACTATTATAGACATTTTAAAGGATCCAAAAATATTCATTACTTTCCATATATTTTTAAAATTTGTTGTAGGGTAATTTTCATTCCATACAAGCAGCAGACAACATTTAGTTTCATGATAAATTCCATTTCAGAGTGATTGTGAAAATTAGACATAGTAAATACCTGGCTGATAATTTTCTGCATCTTAGTCTTATATGTGTAATTGTGTTTACTTTGGTGCTCCAGCTTATTTTGATAAAAGCTTTCTCCAGAATTAATAGATTTTCAACCATCTTCATGTGAATACCTTAAATGAAAAAGTTAAATATGTTTTTCCTTATTCATGTCTTAGATTGCTTGTATTTTGAATTAAATTTAGTTTCGATGGCTCTTGAGTCACACGAAAATATTGCAAATCTGTTTTTCATGTTTTCTTTTTCTTTTTTTTTAAAGATTTTATTTATTTATTTGACAGAGATCACAAGTAGGCAGAGAGGCAGGCAGAGAGAGAGGAGGAAGCAGGCTCCCTGCTGAGCAGAGAGCCAATGCGGGGGTTCAATCCCAGGACCCTGGGATCATGACCTGAGCCAAAGGCAGAGGCCCTAACCCACTGAGCTACCCAGGCACCCCCTGTTTTTCATATTTTCTTGAATCTACTTAATTATAAAAAGTAAGAATAGAATGCAAGTTTTTGCTGCTTTTTGGATTATACATATCTCTCTCAACTTTCTCTGAAACATTTTATGTTTGAGAGCTTAGACTAGAGAATCTGTTCTGTCCTTTTTTGCAGTCAGGTCCAATTTTTTCTTCTTAAACACTACTTAAATTGCTTAAATACAAACTTGCCATTCATATTTAATATAATTTTTATGTATTTAATGTAATTTTAGTTTTTGTGTATATGTGTTACAGTATTACAATTGGTGTTATATTACAAGTCTGTTACAAGGACTTGAGAAATACAACTCATTCATTATCATAGCTCATCAAGTTGAATTATACCTTTAATGAGAAATAAGCTTATATGAATTAAGTTATAAACTGATTTTTGATATAAATGATATGGGCAAGTATAATTTAAATACCTTTGTAAAAGCACGTTTAACTGTACTAATTTTCTCTTTCTTTCTTTTTTATTAATAATTTCTTTAGAAAAATTCAAGGCTGCTTAAAGATTGGGAAAAAATTAAAAACAACTTTGGTTCCCTTAATTATTTATAAATCTCAAACTAAGCATCTGTGTGTACAGATATTAGTCTAATGAAATTGCATTGAGAGTGCTCTAAATTTTCCTTGGAATAAATAAGTTGTCTATAAAGAGATTCTTTGTAGAGAGTGATTATAAATGATTTGCTAACTATCTTCTATTAAAATATATACTACCGGAACTTCAGAAAATAGTTGTTTGTGTAATTAGGATTTTTTTTCATAATGAAGAGCAGCATTTCAAAACCATTTGGTTGGTCACATTTCTAAACCTTTATAGTTTTAAATTTCCTCTTTCATGAAAGTATGTGTTCTCTTTTTAAAATATTTAAACTTGGAGAAAATTATATTTAATTTTGGCACAACTTAAAAGTAACTGGCCCGTATATGTATTGCATTGTTAGTATATCTAACAATAAAATGTTGAAGGGAGCAACAGAGAAAAAAATCCCAAAGCTATTGTTTCATAAATGATATGGCCATAGTTAAGACTAAGCTTGAATTACATAGTTTATGTTTCTTGGATTAACAGAATAAATGCCTACTTATTCATTAATCTAATCTCTGCTGTACTTAACTGTGTGCCTAAGAATCAAACACACAGTGTTTAGCATCCAGGATACATCTAGGTGAATATAAATTGATACTACTTAATTGATGCTTTCAACAAACATATCATGAACACTTACTACTGTATGAAAGGAACCATCCTAGGCATTATAGAACATTAAAACTGCAGTAATATACAGATTTAAGAAAGACAGACTGAATTGAAACCCTTGTCAGTGTCTGTTTTCACTACGTCCGTCATGGAATATCACGGCATACTAAAAGGACATTCATTCTAATCTTATTGCCTAATTGAATAGTTTTTAAAGGTTACTTATAAAAGCCAGATCTTCCTGATCATTTATATTATAATCATCAAATTAATCATGATCTTATGAAAATTTGGAATTCTGACCATTAATTTCCCAACTTGATCTAAATTATGTTTTGGTAGAAAATAGTATGCTTTGGGTTGGATCTCTTAGGAGAATTATAAGTACTTTTATTTTTTTTTTAGACATGGTAATTTTGTGATGAATATTAGAAATAAGACAAGGGAATTTTTTGATCATTCTTTATAGAAACCGTCATGGTGAAATGGCACATTTTTGCAAATAGAGGTTCTTTGCCAAGACAGCTTAGTTCAACAGAGTATAGAGACATAGAGATTAAGAATGTTCCAAAGGTTTAGAGACTGTTGGAACCCTGGAATCTAAATTTGTTTTAGTGATACAATCAGGGAATATCAGTTGCTAATTATATTTTTTTTAAATGTCAAAACAAAACATGTAGAGAATTGTATATTTTTTTCTGATCAAATTAAAGTGTAACATTCTAAAAAGTCACCTCCCTAATGAAAATTACTTCATTACAATCATGAGAGTTAATTTTACAAGTAAAATGACTTGAGTTCAATTATCTAACCTGTTCTTTTGATAAGTCACAAAATAAATTCCTTGTCTTGCTTAGTGTGAGGAACTTTGGGGATTCGTTTTTGTGGTTTTAAAATTCAGCATGTCTAACTAAAAATAAATCCAGGCTTTTCTCCCTGTTAGCTGGGTAAGACAGTAACCTTCCAGGGGTTCACACTGGTGCCAATAAATCTTCTCCTGAAACCAGACACCATGATTTGTACTCAAAAGGAAATTTACTTGTAACATGTGGGAATTCATGTTCAAATCTATCATCACTTCTCTTATTGGTGCTACATTTGTGTTCTGTGTCCTGTGGTGAACTGAAATAACCTCTATATTCTGTATGAGTTGAACAGTGAGACATGTACTCTAAATCATGTCTCCTTTCTTAGAAAACAGATAAACGTGCACAAAAGAATGAACAAAGTTCTTTATTCAACTCTGCAGTCCTAATTGCTCTCCTACCTTCACAGGCACTGCTTATCTCTTTTGTTTCTTCCTTCTAGCTTTCAAAATGGTCTCTGCTTTCTAACTCTGAAGGTGTTCTCAATACTAAAGGATTCAACCATGCTTCTTTCTAGGTATGCCTCAGATCTGTAGGAGTTATTTCACTTCCTCAACTAACTGCTTGCTCTGCATCTCTGCTGTACACAATTAACTTCTATTATCTATCTCATCACTGGTACAGATAAACCATCTATAAAGCCATCTTGTAAATTTTTAGAAAACTGGTTTTTCCTTCTGCTGCTCTAACCACCAGTCAGTAACCACATCAATATTATCACAGCACAGAGGTACTGAAATATTCAAGTAGCTCTTTATCCTTTCCTCACCGCCCAAAGGGTGGTACAAAATTCTGCCATGTTTTCATACAAAGTGTTTCTCTTTTCCTTTGTGTTCCTACTACCTCAAACCCAGTCTTCTTAAAATGCTAACATCAAGGTATTCTTTTACCCCAGCGTTCTTTCTATTATACCTATCTGTTTCTCTATGAAATCAATTCTCCTGAAAAATATAATGGTGAACTGCTTTCTGAAAAAGAACGCTTAGTGGCCCTCTGTCCTTAATCTCTCTGTGATTTCCAGTAGCCAGGGCAATCTCCTTGAGGGCAACTTGTTATTATTCACAGTACATCTTTCAAAATATCAGAACCTCCTCTAGAATTAACCACCAGAATCTTCCCTTCTAGTACCCTTTATAAAGAGTTGGTGCCGCTGTTACAAAAAAGTGTAGAAAGTCATTTGGTTAAGGGAAACATATGAAAGGTAGATGGAGAAGAAAAGTGAGATGAGGGAGAGGAGTTTTATATATACTCAACACTGGTCTGCTCAAGTCCAAATCAACTAAGCAAACTGTATAAAGGGAATTTCTTAAATATAAGATGAAATTTCCTTTAAAAAAAAAAAAAAGATTTTATTTGTTATTTGACAGAGAGAGAGACAGCAAGAAAGAGAACACAAGCAGGGGGAGTGAGAGAGGTAGAGGCAGGCTTCCCGCTGAGCAGGAAGCCCGATGAGGGGCTCAATCCCAGGACTCTGGGAACATGACTTGAACTGAAGGCAGACACTTAATGACTGAGCCACCCAGGCACCTCTAAGATGAAACTTCTAACAAGCTTGTAAAACTTTTCTTATGTCTCTTTCTCTAACCTTCCTACTTTGTCACTGCTGTAATCTTTTCTGCCGTATATTCCCTAACCACTGTTTTCTCTCAAGATCTATCTTCAGCTCACAGATCTGATTTTTCCTGTTGTTTCTGGTCAATCTCGACTCTTGACTTCAGCCAGTATCTTGCTCAAGACTCAGATCTACTTCTCTATGCAGAGCTCAGCCCTGAGCTTCAGATCAATTAAAAACTCCATTTATCTTTTCCTCCTGGAACTGCTCTTTGTCTTCCTGCAGTCTTTGTCCTAGTTGATGTAACCATCACTAATGATTATCCAAATTATAAATCAAATAATTATCTTTGACTTCTTCCTTCCCTTCATGCCTTTATCCCAACTAATTCCCAAATTCTGCTGATTTTACTTGCTAACTCTTACTCAAATTAATTACCATCTTTCCATTCTTTACATGGTTCCAATCCTCATCTTTTATTCCTTTGACCTACCATTGGGAACACTTTGTCAACAGGAGGGCAACTTTAGCTCTTGTTAATCGTCAAAGTTATGTCTTCATATAATTTCCAGAGTGGTCTTACATAAACCATAAAACTCTCCATCGTTCTGGCCTTCTTGAATGTTTCAGTAGTTACACATCATCAGTAGGATAAAATTCAAATCATTAATATGACATACAAGACCAAAGATTCTTCACGGTGGAACCCCTACTCAAATACCTCTCCTTCCTTATCTTCCACCACTCAATGCTTTGTACCTGTGATTCAGTAACATAGAAGTACTTGTGCAATCATCAAACCCTCCTGCTTCGTGTTTATGTTCTTTTAGTTATGCTGTCATGTTTGCCTACAGTGCTTTTCACTACCTTATGCTACTTGTCTTATACCTTTTTTAAAGAAGATTTTATCTATTTATTTGACAGACAGAGATCACAAGTAGGCAGAGAGGCAGGCAGAGAGAGAGAGGAGGAAGCAGACTCCCCACTGAGCAGAGAGCCCAATGTGGGGCTCGATCCCAGGATCCTGAGATCACGATCCGAGCCAAAGGCAGAGGCTTAACCCACTGAGCATCCAGGCTCCCCTTGTCTTATACTTTAATACATAATTCAGGCATCAGTCTCCTTCTTCATGTCTTACTTGCAGTACAAGATATCTACTGCTACACAATATTAACACAAACTCAGTGACTTAAAAACAAGCATTGATATTTATTATTGTTGTTGTTTATTATTTATGGTTTCTGTGACTCAAGAATCTAGACATTGCTTAGTTGAATCTTGCTTCATTGTCTTTTATGAGGCTACCACCAATGTGTCAAGTAGTCTGAGTTCTCATTTGAACAGACTTGGGGAATATCCACTTCCAAACTTACATTGGCAGGATTACATTGGCTTACATAGGCTTACATAGTTGTCAGGATTCAGTTCTCTGAGGCCTGCTGGACAGAGGTTCCATTTATTTTTCAGTTATTGTCTAGAGGCCACCTTCTGTTCCTAGTTGGCTATTGTTAAGAGGAAGCCCTTAGTTCCTTGACACATGGATGTCTCTAACGTGGTTTCTTATACTGTCAAAGAGTATAAGCCAAGAATGCAGTAGAGGGAGTATGCTAGAAAGACAGAAGCGATCACAAATCATAAGTGATACAGTCATGTAGGTGACATCCCATTACTTTTGCCGTATTGTATTGGTTACAACCATCGCACAAGTCCCACCCACACTCATAGGGATGGGATTATATGAAGATAGGAATACTAAAAGGCAAGAATACCGCCCATCCCCATTTTATTGAGAAATAATTGACATTACTGTACAAATTTAAGTTGTATAGCATGATGATTTGATTTAACATATATAGTGAAATGATTACCACACTAGGTTCAGATAACATCCATCGTCTCATCTAGACATGGTAAAAAATAAAAGAGAGGAAAAAGACAGAAATAAGGTTCTCCTTGAAATGGGAGCTCAATAAGATTTACTCTCTTAACTTTTCTATATCCCATACTGCCATGTTAGTTATAGTTATCATATTGTACATTACCTCCCTCGTACTTATCTTACAGCTGAAAATCTGTACCTTGTGATCATCTTCCACCAGTTTCCCTTCCCCTCACCAACAGCCACTAGTAACCACAAGTTTGATTTCTTTTTCTATAAGTTTGGTTTTCTCTTTTTAAATTTGACATACAATTGAGACATACAGTATTTGTTTTTCTATGTCTGACTTATTCACTTAGCATAGTGCCTTCAATTTCCATCCCTGTTGTCTCAAGTGGTAGGATTTCCTCATTTTTTATGACTGAATAATATCCCATTTTGTGTGTGTGTCTGTGTCTGTATCACAACTTCTTTATCCATTCATCATTCATCCATCATGGACACACATAGGTTATTTCCATGTCTTGGCTTTTGTTAGTAATGCTGCTATAAACATGGGGGTTATATATCTTCTCAAGTTAGTGCTTTCATTTCCTTTGGGTATATTCACAGAAGCAGAATTGCTGGAATATATGGTAATTCTATTTTTAATTATTTGAGGAACCTCTATTCTGTTTTTTGTAGTAGTTGTACCAACTTACAATCCCACCAACAGTGCACAAGAGTTCCCTTTACTCTGTATCTACACCAGCATTTGTTATCTCTTGTCTTTTCAGTGGTGGTTATTCAAACATGTGTGAGGTGATACCTCACTGTGATTTTAATGTGCATTTCCTTAATGAGTAATGATATTGAGCATCTCTTCAAGTGCCTGTTTACCTTTCATATATATCCTTTGGAGAAATGTTTATGAAGGTCCTTTGCTCACTTTTTAATTGTGTTATTTGGTATGTTTATTTGTTTTTTGGTGTTGAGTTGTATGAGTTCTTTATATATTTTGGATATTAACCCTTTATCAGATATATGGCTTACAATTATTTTTCCCATTCCATGTTTCTTTTTTCACTTTGTTTATTTTTTTTTTTGTTTTTGTTTTTGCTATGAAGCAGCTTTTTATTTTGATGTAGTCCCACTTATTTATTTTATTTTATTTTCCTGCTTATACTTTAGGTGTCATATCCAGCAATCATTACCAAGATACACATCAAAGAATTTTATTCTTCTGTTTTCTTTTGGGAGATTCATATCTTATATTCAAGTATTTGATCCATTTTGAGTTAATTTTTGTGAGTGATATAAGATGTAGATCCAGTTTCATTCTTTTATGTGTGAATATCCAGTTATCCCAGCATCATTTATTGAAAAGACTATCTTTTTCTCTGTTGAGTGTTCTTGGCTTCCTTGTCAAATATTTACTGACTGTATATTCTTGAGTTTCTTTCTAGACTTTTGATTCTGTTCCATTGATCTATTGTTTATATGCCAGTACCATACTGTTTTGATGACTATAGCTTAGTATAGTATAGCTCAAAATCAAGAAATATATTGTTTCCTGACTTGTTCTTTCTCAGGAATGCTTTGGTTTTTCAGGATGTTTTGTGGTTCCATATAATTTTGGGAATATTTTTCTACTTCTGTAAAAAATGCCATTGGAATCTTGATAGGGATTGTATTGAATTCATAGATGGCTTTTGGACGTTTGAACATTATTAATTCTTCCCATCCATAAATACAGGATACCTGCCCATTATTTCCATCTTCTTCAATTTCTTTCATCATTGTCTTATAATTTTCAAAGTAGAGATCTTTCACCTCCTTACTTAAATTTATTCCTAAGTATTTTATTGTTTTTGATGCCATTGTAAATGCAGTTAATATCTTTTTCAGAAATTTTGTTATTTGTCTGTAGAACTGCTACTGATTGTTAATTTTGAATCCTGAAACTTTCTTGAATTTATTAATTAGATTTAAGAGTTTTTGGTTGAGTCTTTAGGATTTTCTTTACAGAAAAGTATATATCATCTGCAAATACAAACAAATATACTTCTTCCTTTAATTCTGATAACTTTTGTTTTTCTTGCTTAATTCCTCTAGCTAGGCTTCTTAGTATTATGTTGAATAGAAGTGGTGAGTGGACACCTTTGTCTGTTTCTGATCTTAGAGAATGAGCTTTCAACCTTTCACCATTGAGTGTGATATTAGCTGTGGCCTTGCCATATATGACCTTCATTACGTTGAGATATGATTCCTTTATGCCTAATTTTTTGAGTTTTCTTTATGAATGGATGGTGAATTTTGTCAAATACTTCTTTCTCTGTCTGTGGAGATGGTCATATGATTATTTTCTTTAATTATATTAATGTGATCTATCACATGGGTTAGTATTGAACCGTCCTTGCATCTCAGGGATAAATCCCACTTGATCATGATATATGAACCTTTTAATATGCTGCTGAATTTGGTTTGCTGGTATTTTATTGAGAATTAACATGTTCATATCATCCATTTACTTAAATGGTATGTATTTTGAGTCCCACTTCTACCCCTTTCTTAAAACCAGCTTTTCCCACAACCACTCTGAAGAGTCCTAAAAACAAATAAGCTCCTAATTATCAAATCTAGCAGCCTCTTCTCTGTTGTCATCCTCCCTGACCTTTCTGCAACATGTAGCCAAGTTTACTTCTTGATACTGTCATCTTAGATCAACTTCCTAGTCTCCCTTACTACCTCTTCCTTCTTTACCTGATTCCTAAATGTAGGTTTCTCTCAAGATTCTTTTCTTGGCCTACTTATTCTAAGCTATTCCCCCATGATTGATTAAGAATTCAAGAGCCTCGGGGCACCTGGTGGCTCAGTGAGTTAAAGCCTCTGCCTTTGGCTTGGGTCGTGATCCTAGGGTCCTGGGATCGAGCCCCGCATCGGGCTCTCTGCTCAGCAGGGAGCCTGCTTCTCTGCCTGCCTCTCTGCCTACCTGTGATCTCTGTCTGTCAAATAAATAAATAAAATCCTTAACAAAAAATTCAAGAGCCTCCTTTATTATAATGGAACAGAATTGTCTAATAGAGATCTAATGTAAGACACATGTATAATTTTCCTAGTAGGCACCTTATAAAAAGTAAAGAAACATATTAATTTAACTTTAATATACTTTATTTAGCTCAGCATATCCACAGTGTCATCATTTTAACATGTAATAAGTTAAAAATCATTAATGAAATATTTAATATTTGGGGGGTACCATCTGTTTAATATCCAGTGTGTCTTTTACTCTGAGAGCATATGCCAGTTTGGACTAGTCCTATTTCAAGCATTCAGTAATCTCATGAGGCTAGTAGCCACTCTCTTGGACATCACAACTCTGGAATCTGTGAATTCATCCTGAATTCTTAGTTCCAGAGCTGGAACCCCAGCTCCTACTAAAATCTCATATTTAATTTTTTCTTCTATAATCTCTCACTTATAGTGATGGCAGTTATCTATAAAAACACGAGGCAAAGATTTTATTCCATTGCTTACTTATCTTTATGGTTTTCCACTGCCTAATGAAAGACAGTATAATGAACATAAGTCTTGGAGTCAGCAGGTTATTAGATTTGACTGACTTCATTGCCAGTTCATAAGATTTGGGACAAGTTATTTAACCCTTATGAGATTCTGTTTTCTCATTTAAAATAGGGAGTAAATAATATTTACTTTTTGGGTTTGTTATAGGAATATGTTGTTATTATTCCTGACATAGTACAAGACCCATAGTAATTGCACAATATGTGGTAACCAAGCCATTAACATGACATTCAAGTTTCTCCATTCTTAGCATACCTTTCCAATCTTATGTATTTCTCTGAGATCCACCTACATACCTGTTTTCTCATGCATTTGCACCTTTATTTCTTCATTTGTCAGAAATCATGCCTAAAATGAGCTAAGTTCCATGACTAAGGATTCCCTTAAGGCGTTCATTTATTCATTGATTAAGCCTAGACTTTGTGCTGCTATTTTTAATGTTTGAGGTAAATTAAGAGAAACAAAATAAAGTCTCTTCAAATAAAAGAGACAAAACATTTACTCTTAAGGAATTTACATTTTAGTTCAGAAGACAGAAAATAAAGAGTAGGTAAAATCAATTAAAGATTACATAGCATGTTAGAAACCTATGAGTGGTGTGGGAAAAAATGAACAGAGTAAGTCATACCAGGAATGGAGGATTCTCTTACCTACTCTAAGTCCCTGGATATAATAACAGTTTCTGTTTTGCATCCTGAAACAGTGTGTAACTAGTGCTTTGAACATAATAAGAACTAAATAAAGAACTGGATTCAGTGGAATGTTGTGGGGGGATGCAACCTAATTTCTAACTAAGCATTGTAGACATGAACTTTATGAATACTTTTTACTTTAAATTAGAGCACCCTTGATATTGTCTAGCAGAATTCGTGCAGCTGGCATTCTAATGGTGGATACCTTTGTTTCCCCACAATTTTAATTCATCGGATGGGGTGCGGTAAAATAAGTATAGGAATAGTGTTTGGATCCTGTGCTAATTAGAACTCAGTGCTCTTGTAACAGTGGATAGTTACAGCTTCACGTTGCATGATATTATTTCAGTGCTCATGTAACTATGGATAGTTGTAGCTCCATGTTGCATTTTATTAATAAGCATTGTGCAAAAATATGAGGGGGCTGATGATAGTCCAGAAATTTCAGAATTTTTGAAGTAAGCAAAGTTGAGCAGCCTTAAATGTGTGAATGTATCTTAGACTCACCAAGAAGACTATTGCCTATAGAATGCAGCATTTCTCAGACAACTGTACAACTTTTGATATATGGAGAGATTAAAGTTCAGGTAAATACACATTTAGAAATGATATTCTAGAAAACAAATGGTAGTGCAGTCAGAAATGTTTATACTGTAAATAGGATAGTCATATAATTTATCATTGAAAGCAGACATTTTTGAGAATGAAATCGCAGTAAATAATGCCAGAAAAATAAGCATCAACCAAGATCGTCTCCAGTAAAATGGAGCATATGGTCACAGTTTCTGCAAGACACTCTGTCTTGGGGCAGCACTTAGGTGGCTCATTCGGTTGGGCATCCAACTCTTGATTTTAGCTCAGGTCATGATCTCAGGGTCATGAGATGGAACCCTATATCAGGGTCTGCACTCTGCAGAGAGTCCGCTTGAGATTCTCTCTCTCCTTCTGCCCCTCCCTCTGCTCGCTTGCTCTCTTTCTCTCTGTCTAAAACTCTAAAATAAATAAATCTTAAATGAAAAAAGACTATCCATAGTTCATTCTACATTCATATATTTCACCACATACATCTTTTCTTCTTAGCTCCTCCAGCTCCTTTTGGAGGTAGGCCCAAGGGGAAACCCTGCAGGAAAGGAAATAATGGCTATGCACTCCTTTTTGATGAAAATTTTTTGAAATTCCCAGTAACATAACTTACTGTAAGAGAGAAAATGAAAAATGAAGACTTTGGGGAAATATGTGCTTAACCTTTACAAGCAAAACAAGGAACTATATCATCCTTATAGCTAGTAACTTAGACTTTCCAACTTAAGGAATTGTTTTGGTTACCTTTCTAGAGATATTATGAAAGAGGTCATTTTAAATATATTGATGTATTTGTGGCTATTTTTGAAATGGAAACCACTATCAATACTTATGAAGTAAGGTTTTTTAAAAAAATTATGGGTTTGGAAATTTTATAATAAAAAGTAAATAGTGTGAAGTCCATGAAACTTGACAAAATAATGTTTTTTCATGAATACATGAGAACTCACTTGTATATTTAAATGTTGTGCATCCCACTATAAAAATCTACACTAAATTAATAGATCAGACTCCAGTCTTCTGCAATAAGTTCTATTTCTGTACTTCGTATAAACAAACAAAGTAAACTGATAACTTGCCATTCTCAAAGTGGAGTTCAGTATTCTTTATACTAATTATAGCCTTCCTTCAGCAAACAGTTTGTAAATGCAATATCTAAATTCAGGGTCATTGGACATTTGAAAAAAAAAAAGGAAGAAGACCCTTATTCAGAAATACTGTATAAACTAAAAGGGGTAATATTTTTTATAGAATTTTGGATAAATGTTTTATGACTCTCAAAAGAGAGAAGTTCTAATTTTATTGAAGAACATTTTGTCTTCACATCTCCTTCCAAGTTTAGTAAATAGAGAAAGTCCCCAATGCAAAGGCATGAAGTGCTCATGTATTTACCAGAACATATTTTTTTAAGGAGACAGTAATATCAATAAAATTTAAAGAAATTCATTATTAAAGTGGAAGCTTTTCTAAGTTGAGTTGCAGGATAACCACATTGTAATTTTTCTGAAGCAGTGTGAGCATCATAATTTGCATTTTCTGTTTCTTTTGACCTGACTCTTATTACCTTTGCGTCTGTCTCCAAACGAAGCAACTGGCCTTGACATGTATAGACAGAGGACATGGTTACCCTGGCAACAGGCACCATGGACCACATGTGACCCTTCTCTGAAGAAAGTCTGTGCCTCCTTTTAAAAACATAAAACAAAAAATCTGCTGTCTCCTACTTGAAATGAAACAAAATAAAGTGCTTATTTTTTAATATTAATGGAAAAAATATTTGTTTATTTGGCAAACTCTTTTACTATGGATTTGGAAATGGACCCTCATCACTTCTTTGTGTTAATTTCATCACCATGGGTAACCCAATTGATGAGGTAGCTATAAGATACTAAAATTGTGTCTGGCACTTACAGTCTGAAGATCCAGCAGAGGGAGCTCACAGGTTGTTTTTTAAATGTCAGCCTAAAATTATGATATAATTTTATTTTAAATGTTCTAATAATAGAACTCTTATATTTTTGGATTCTAGAGGAACATACCTATCAAAGTATAAATACTCTAATGTCATTTTGTCATTGTTGCTGTTTAAATCTAATGAAGTGCTAGTATTTCTTAACCTATGTTTATAAGAGTAAACAATTTTAAGATCTTTTTTGTGGAACCAATTAAAGGATACCCAGTGGGACTGATGTAAGCTTTATTTCAGATTTCCCAAAGTTTTTAGCCATATCCACCCCCAACCATCACCCATCTCCCCGGTGTTTGGCTATAGACAATCAGGGGCACACCCACGAAAAATGTCATGGAAGATTTTTCTAACTAGGAACAAAAAGCATGAGGAATCCCCAGCTGGTTCCATAAAAAGAACACAAGTGGTTTACATGGCATTGTTTTCATGTCAAGAAAGATGTCTTTGAAAATGACATGCCTTCCATAGGAAGCTGTGGGATTCCAGGGCCTGCCTTGCTCCCAGAAGACACAGAGATTCTCAGTGTTGTTCATCAACCAAGGAACAATCATTTGTTAGTCATTCCTTCAGAAATATTCATTGATTTCCTTCTTTCTTCCAGTCACTGTTTCAAGTTTGGAGAATATAAGCATAAGCATAATACAAACAGCTTTGATTTATTACATTCTAATGATGTGATATAGATACTATTCCACAGTGTCTCTCTTTTAAGCCTCATAATAACCAATTTACAGATGAAAAACTGCATCTCAGAGAACTTAAATAAATTGCCTATGCTCCCAAAGGTAACACAGAGCTTGAATATGCATGCAAGTCTGTAAGACCCTAAATTGCACACTGGTAACTGCGATGAAATATTGCCTTCCTACACTCAGGAGATTCACAGCCTATTGATTTCACTCTTGCTTCTACTAAAATAAGGATTTTTTGCCCTTAGTACAAAGACTTTTGGAAAGGAAAAAGAAAAAGTAGGTTATATTTGAATGTTTATCCTGTACCAGTCACCTGGTAGATGCCTTTTATGTCTCATTGATCTTTACAACAGCCCTAAGAAGTACATATTATCCTTACCTTAGAGATGAAGAAACTGAGGCCTAGGAGATGATATAATTTACCCAAGATGATGCCATGAACACAGGATTTGAATTTAGATCTTTCTGATTTTAAAATCTTTGTCATCCGCCTCTACTTAACAAAATTGTTTCTTCCAAGCAGTTCCTCAAAAATAAAAGTTTCTGAAGTAGTTATTTGAATTTAACTCATAGTATGAAGTATTTTAAAGGAATCTTTCTAACCCTCAACTCAAATATTCTCTCACAGTTAAGTTTCTTGAAGCATATCTATGCTTATATTAATTTTCAAGTAAAGACATGTTTTATTTTGCATTCATCAGATAATCTAAACCTTAACTATTAGTTGAAAAAAAGAATCATAGAGTTTAAAAACTGGAATGGGCCTTGGTACTCATTAGTGTATTTCTTATTTTATTAGTAAAACAACTGAGACTCACAGAAATTGTGACTTGGTTGGTTTCCCATCATTAGTCAGTAACAACACAGAACTACCATTCTAACCCAGGAACTAGCACTTTCCTACCCTGTTTCCAAAAAAAAAATTAAGATGAATTGTATTAGAAACATACTCAATCCTAAAGTCGTAACCTGGGTCATAACCTGATGATGCCAATGCTGGATTGTATTCATGGTATAAAAATTGAAATTAATCTAAGTTTTATCCAAAGTCAAAAAAAGAAAATTGATACACAGCTTTTAGTTTAGTTTCAAAATTCTTCTGAGATCAAACTAATGAGCCAAAGACAATAAAATTTTCAGAGCTTTTATGTGAGTAAAACAGCAAATTGAATCATATAATTAATATTAAAATATCAAGGGGTGCCTGGGTGGCTCAGTCGGTTAAGTGTCTGCCTTTACTTCAGGGGATGATCTCAGGGTCCTGGGATCTAGCCCTGTGTGGGGCTCCCTGCTCAGCGGAGAGTCTGCTTCTCCCTCTCTCTCTTTTCCTAGCCCCCACCCCTGCTTGTGCTCGCTCTTTCTCTCTCTCTCTCTCTCTCAAGATTTAAAAAAAAAAACAAAACACTAAGTTCAGAAGACAATGGGATTATGTCACTGGTTTACTAAACCACTAATTTTAATTATATGTATTATTAATTTTAATTCAGCAATTCTCTATATTATCTTTTTGTGGCTCACTTTTGTCATTTGCAGATGGAATGTTTCTCTAGGTAACTTTCAGAATACACACACACAACCCACATGTGCACAAGTACATGCATACACGTGACTACCAACACGGTTTTTAAACCAATCCATGATACTTTTGCCATGTGCCTAGAATCACAACAAAGTTGAGTGAAGACAGACTATCAGCTACATCCTGATGAGATTTGGACCCCTGATACCTTGAGCAGTTCTGAAAAAGCTAAGTCTCTGCTAGGGTAAGGGCATCTAGTTTAGTTTTTAGAAGTTCTGATTTTGTAAAGGTCCTCTAATCCTATCAGTCTCTTCAGAGCCTCGTGGTATGATCTCAGTTCAGCTGTGATAGGACTCGTATATACGAAAGTATAACTGAGTCTTGGCTATGTTGTTGGTTGAGTATATACTTCATAAACTTTCAAATTTGCCCTGTGACAGAGAAAAATTAGCCAACCACAAAGTAATCATTGTATACTAGAAAAGCCGTTCAAAAGAAATTGCAGATATGGCATCCCGTTTTAGAGAGGCTTACCATTGTTTTCATTGGAGGAACCAGGGCTGATGGGAAAATATCTAAGAACATAAAAGTTAACAAACAAACAAACAAACAAAATTTTAAAAACAGCATTTTAACCATATTTTCATCCTGCTTTTAGTTCTTTTTATCTGTTTCCCTTAATCTTTTCTTAGTCCCTGACCCTTACAGACTTTCCATAATTGTCAGTTGAATAGGTAAATCCTGACAGCTAGGATTTGCTGAGTGCTTTCTGTGTGCCAAACAATATAATAAGAGCTTCTAACTACATTTTCACATTTAAACTACATAATAATTCCATGAGGTACAGTTATGGAAGCTGAAACTTCTCTTTCATACCCAAGATTATGCAGTGAATGAAAGAGGCAGGATTTGAAGCAAGATCTATGTTTGTTGGGGAATATGCTTTTAATAACTAGGATATGCTGCCTTCAAGCAGATTAAATTGGAGTGTTTCCATCATGAGCTAAATTGTTGGTGTGCTCTCTCATTCTGGTCACACAATTTTTTTTTAGATTTTTAAAAAAATTTTTATTTTTTTCATTGTTCCAAAACTCATTGTTTATGCAACACACCCAGTACTCTATGCAATATGTGCCCTCCATAATACCCATATTTTTAAGTGACAATGATTATATGGTCATATTGCTGCTATAAGTTTTACTGGCTTACATAAGGTATTTTACTTGGTTTGCTACAACTGCCTCCTTAAGGAATGTAAGGATCCTGGACTTAAATATAATTTTAGGTCACTGGTTGACCCAGCTCCAAAATTCCTGTGAAAATGTTGTTTCCCAGGGGGAAAAGATACATTCAGGACATAGGAATTGATGTATAACATTTCAGTTCTTGCTGCAAAGTCCAGAACTTCTGTGTATAAGTGGACTTTGGACCATGTTATATTATAACAGCCTATCACTTTGGCACCTGGTTATCACCTTACTGACATTCAAATTCCAGGAGAGCTAGAAAAATGACTCTTTTCCCCTAAACAGTACTTTAAACAAAACTTGAACCTTAAGTGGGATTTGGAGTTCACCTCTGAGCTCATGGAAATGTGAATGAGGTCTAAGACCAGGTCAAACTGGTCAAATAGCTTGGAATTCAGTCCGATATTTTTTTCCTACTTAATTAAAAAAGGGATTATTTTCTCTTGCCAGTGAGTGGCCTTTGGGTTGGGAATATTGTATAACTACCAAGCAACCATCTTAATAAATTAGTCAGGAAATACACTGTTCAAGCAATCTTGTTTTTTGGCCTGTAGGGAGAATAGATGGTTAAGTGAGCCGGGGCTGGGGTAGGGCAGGAAATTTACACGATGAACATCAGGGAATTGCATTCATTGTACATTCAGGATCTACCATAATTCATTACACTGATCAAATCCTATAAAGCAGTTTCTAGTGTGCTGGATCTATAAAAAATATTTATCACTGTTTTCGAATAGCTGACTTACCTAGAAAACTCATTTGTTACACAGTTGGACACAGTTACACAGGTAGTGCTTCTGCCTGACTGTTCCTCCATGATGCCATAGAACACATTTGCTGTGTTTTATATCTTGAGTTCCATTCTGTCACAGGATACAAGTTGAGACAAAATTTGTCCTAACTGGCCACTCTGCTGCAGGTGACCTCTTTCTTTTAGTATAAATACAGATGAGTGGCTTGCTTAGTCCAGTCCATTCCTTTGGAAATAACCTGAATTAAGTGTGACTTTTGAGAGACAGTCTGGAGACAGGATCTAGAAACAACTGGATTAAGCCACTTCTTTAATCACAGAATCTCCTGGTCAAAGGTACCTCAAAGGTCATACAGTACAACCACATTAACTACAGTTTACCATTAACTACAATCAGTTAATATTCATCGAATAGTTGCTAGCACCATATGCTCCAAAGTTGTTTGATTAAAAAATAAACATTTTAATTTGATTTCCTATGCCTTTGCCACTTTAAAACCCTTCAAATTGTTCCTCATCAGTTCTATTTAAGATATTGTATAACAGCAGTTGGGCAAGGAGTATATGTGTGGGAAGTCTGATGGTAGAGTGATATTGTGTGACCACTGTTGGGCTATTTTGCCTGGCAGGCACAGGAGCTTCACAGTAGGTAGGCTGTCTGGATTCAAACATGATTCTGATGTTTGCTAGCTCTTTGGTCTCAGGTATTATACCAAGATCTCTGAGTCTCAGTATCCTATTATATGAAAAGGAATAACAATGCACTGACTTCATAAGCTTATTGTAAAGATCAAATGGGATAATGTATACACATGACTTAGCATGGCACCTTACACATTGTGTGTACTCAGTATGTGTAACCATTATTCATATTTGTGCTTACTATTTTTAATATTTATGCTATGTTTATTATTTCACTATGGCCTTTTTGACAGTGTCACAACTGACACATAACAGGTGTTCAGCATACTTTTTTTTAAAAAAAGATTTTATTTATTTATTTATTTGACAGACAAAGATCACAACTAGGCAGAAAGGCAGGCAGAGAGAGAGAAGGAAGCAGGCTCCCTGCTAAGCAGAGAGCCTGATTCGGGGCTTGATCCCAAGACCCTGGAATCATGACCTGAGCCGAAGGCAGAGGCTTAACTCACTGAGGCACCCAGGTGCCCCGTGTTCAGCATACTTTTATTGAATGAATGAACAAATAAGTGAAGGAGATATCTTCTTTAATGTGAATAAATCAGTTAGGATTAGTGAATATTCTTCTCAAACATTTGTTATACATTACACCTATGGATACAACCTGTATTCACACATAAGTTGATAAGTACATCGTACGTGGTCAGTGATCTCTGCTCACTCTTGGAAACCTAGATCTTGAATATAAGTGAGTTGAGATTTGGGGGGAAACATGGCATGAGGTAATTTTACCCAGGAGAAAAGCTATCATCTTTTATGTACAGCTAAACATAGGAGGCTTGGCCTAGACCTGTTCACACCCTAAACAGGACTGGTAGGTTTGAAGTAAATAAAATGAAGACCAGCTGTTGTTAAATAAGGTTGAAAAAAGATGTGGAGTCAATGTCCTTACATTGGCTTTAGGTGTGTTTATATATCAAGGTCCAAAGTGGTAGTGTGGTTCCACAGTAGAATGTTGCCATAGTGAGCATTTTTAGCAGTTTCTTTTTTTCATTATTTTTAATAAAGAAAAAATACTTGAATATCTGATATCAAAACATCAGATGCAAGTGAGAAGGAAAATTTCAATACAAATCACTAACATTAGTAAATAGAATGACATGGTATGTAGGTGATAAATCACTGCATTCTACTCCAGAAACCAATATTGCACTGTATGTTAACTAAGTAAAATTTATAAATACATAAATAAACAAACAAATAAAATGACATTAATTTAAAAAATAGGATGAACACTACAAACTGCCTTTTTTAAAAGAAGACAATTTTTTTCAAATATACTTTTTAAATACTGAGGGATTATAGTATTTTATACCTTCCTAAAATTTTTATTATCATCTATTATCTTCTTCATGGGTCAGTTTATTTCAGTTCAACAACTATTTCTTGAGCACTTACTTTATACTAATGATTTGGTTCCTGAGGAGATGTAGAAGACATGGGGGAAATAAAGCTGGTTTTAGTTAAAAGATGTTAAGTGCTGGATGAGTAGGAGGACATTATGAGGGAAACAAAAGGTAGATCAGAAAGGTCAGCAAGTTTCCTAGAGGAGATGAAATTGGAGATGTGTTTTGAAAGATGAGTAGGAGTTAGAAGGTGGAAATGGTAGTGGGTTTAGAATAGGGCATTTCAGGTAAAGGGAGCAACATGCCAGAGACACATGGGGAGGAACATGCTGCTCACGAGGAACTGCAAGTCATACCACATTCCCAGAATGGGAACTGTGAGGTGAAGAGGGCAGGAAATAAGACAGGGGCAGTGGACTGGGTCAAGCCATTTATTTCAGTTCCTTAGCATGATCAAATCACAATATGCCAGCATTTTCAAAATGTTTCCCAGTGCTTATTAATAGCTGTTACTTGGCGGGGGTTGGGGGGTGGAGAATACATCTGGGATATGCTGGGTTAGACAGTGTTATGTATTGGTTTTCTTCAAGTCTTATAAGGACATTTATTGTATGAGTGGCCTTTGTGATTTTGCAGGAGGATATAGTATGCAGTATTTTCTAAACTTATTTGGACACAGATGATTTTGTAGTATTTGTGTTTTATCTTACAGCATTTGCAGCATTTCCTAAACTTATTTGAATACAGGCCATCTTTCAGGATTGGTGTTCCATGGAAAATTTTAGGGACCACTGATATAGATAACAGGGAGTCTGTAAATAATTTTAAATATAGGAATGTAGCTTATTCTAGTAGCAAAGTAGAGGAAGAATGTGAAAAGGGAAAATTAGGTGGAGGCAGATTATGATCTCATTGTAATAGTCTTGGAATCGCTTAGAGAGAAATGAATGGGGCAGACCCAACCTTCAGTACGCAACAATGATGAAGAGAAGATGATTGATTAAGAAGCACTTAGGAGTCTATGGGAAACACAGATCTGATGATCTTATTCCTCTATTTAATTATGAGATTCAGATCAGCAGGACTAGGCAACTATTTGCACGTAGAGGGTGATGAGAGAATAAATAAACCTATAACAGCTCACTTTCCTGATTTGGGGAAGTGGGTGACAAGTGGTGCTTTTCATTGAGATCTGAAATACTGGAGGAACAATTTAGAATTACTAGAACTGAGAAGGGGACTTTTAGGCATATAAAATTTAATGTGTCTATGAAACATACAACTAGAATGTCATACAAGTGATATGGAGAGCTGGAGAGCTGAGTATAATGGTAGTTCAATCTCTGTGAATGGATAAGGTCACTCATCCAGGGAGGAACATGGATAATTTTACCAAAAAGCAGTTTGCAAAAAGCCATCTTTTTTGGGGAGTTGCTTTCACAGGCTTAGCCACTTGGGAAATTGCCTTTTGGCTAATTAAACATTGGCAAATTGTCTATAGGCAAATGGACTGAGAGCTGCTAGGAAAACAGTACAGTATGAGAAGAATTCAGGACCAAGATGAACCTTTGGATGAAGAGACAGCAGGAAAAAAGAGAAGCTCATAAAAGATAAATGAAGAGCTACAGATACTACCAAATTTTCACCACCATGATACTTTATACTGCTAAACAAATATTTATTTATATAAAAATGACAGCCTCAACAGAATTAAAACCAAACTATTTAAGTTGCAAAATAGCTGGGAAAGTGTGTTTGTTTTGTAATGTGCTTAAATGGTCCAAGGTCAGGATTAACTGAACCACTTTATTTCTATCAACAGTCCACTGTTAACCAGGTCACCCATTTCTAGTATGTATTTTTAACATAACACAAACTAAACCTAGACCTTACTGCCTATAATAGTGATGGCTGTACATAGCTAGACACATTACGCGTGTATAACTAATAGCAGCCAGCATTTTTCAAGATGAGAATAAATGAGTATTTTATTTCTAAGATTTCTTTCTTAAATAAGAAATGACTATGATTCTCAGATCTCTTGGGTTTTTTCAGCAATGATCAGTTACTTTCAGAATTAACTCTCTCTCATATATATAGCTTCTGATGGGACAAAACCTGTGCCTGGGATCTTCGGTCATCACCAAAGAATGAATGTGTTGTCTCGTGCGTGTGAGACCCAAGTGGCCAGTAGAACAAGCAGAACACGGGGTTTCTAGCCTCAGGGTTTATTGATCTAATAACTTTATTTTATTTTTATTTTTATTTTTATTTTTATTGTTATTTTATTGTGGTAGTAACACCTAACATGAAGTCTACCTTCTTAACAAGTTTGTATGTGTACAGTACAGTATTGTTAGTTATAGGTTCAATGTTGTACAGCAAATCTCTAGAACTCTGTCATCTTGTGCGATTGAGAATTTATGTGTACTGATTAGCAACTTGCCATTTCACCCTCCCCGCGGCCCATGGCGATCACCATTCTAGTCTCTTATTCTATGAATTAGACTATTTTATTTAATTCATATAACCAGAACCATGCAATATTTATGCTTCCATGACTGGTTTATTTTACTTAGCATAATGTCCTCAAGGTTCAATCATGTCACATATAGCTAAACATTAGCTTGGTGTTAGTGAAGAGGGGGGATGAAGTATATATTGAGTACCAGCACACGTATTATAAAGGAGGAAGGACAAAAGAGATCAGAGACCAAACTGGAAATCAGAAAACAAGCTAGGTATCAACAGTAGCTACTCTTCTTCTTGGGTTCCTAAAGTTTGTTTCAGTTATTCTGATAAACAATGAAGAGGCATTCCTGAATAAAGAAGGTATTGAGTTGCAAGCCCCTAGAAAGAGAGGACAAATACTTGGAGACTGTTTCAACAATATCAACACCCTTGAATTAAAAAAATAATAATAATAGTTCTAATATTTTGTCTGCCAAATCTGGGCATCCAGACATTGATATACATTCTTTTAGAGAGGGTAGGAATATTTCCCCCATATTTCTTATGCTGTGCTCTTCCAGCCCTGACGTCCTAGGGCATACTCTGTCATATCTGGAATGCTCTTTTCCTCTTACCTATCCAAATGTTGTTTGTCCTTCCTGGTTCAGCTGAAGATGTCTTTTCTCTATGAAGATTTTTCTATTTTCACTTGTTAATATCTCATTGCTCTATGTCATTAGTTCATTCAAAAAAATTTTACTGAGTATCAGTTAAGTGTGAGACTCAGTTCTTGGACCATGGCATAGCAGTGAACAAAACCAAACCCCCTTTCTCATGGAGCTTACATTCTAGAGGGGAGAAATTAAGAAAATAAGTAATATTTTTCTCTTCAGATAGAGATATAAAGAAATGGATGGTTGGGCAAATGGACAGATGGATGGCAAGACTGAGAATAGATAGAGATTTAGTTGTTAAAGCTATAAAAAATTATAGGAGATAAATAATAATAGTAGTAGGTAAATGGTAGGAGAGTGATCAGCATACGTGTAATGGTTGGCTGACATTTCAGCCAATGTGTTCCCACTTATTAACATTTGCTGCCATATTTTAAATTCTTTGAGTAGAAGGGCCCTGTTTTTCTACGTGTTCCCACTTACTAATGTTCGCTGCCATACTGTAAGCTCTTTGAGTAGAAGGGCCCTGTTTTCTGCTTCTCTTATCCTCTCATGTGTGCCCAAGCACAGGGCTGGACTCAGGTAATAAGCTTAAAATATATTTGTATTTGACACAATTCTTCACTTTTTACCCAGATATTTGGGCATCACAGAGGCACAGCTTTATTTTCCATTGAGATGTCAAATTGGTCTAAACAGCCTGGCTTAGAGATTTGTTCGGTTTCATATTTATATGCAGAGCAATACGCTCTAAATAAACCCGAAGGGATTCAATAACGGGTTTTGGCAGCAGCTTCTCCTTCGTGCTTCTATTTGTCTTTCTTGGTTCCCCCCATGTTTTCACATTACTAGGAGATTTCCTCCTGCAATTAGTTTGGCTCCTCCCAGTGACCCTCCCACCCTTGCCCTGAAGAGATGAGCAAGCTGAGCTGAGCCAGAAAGCAAAGGAGGGTTACAGCAGAGGTTACTGAGGGTGTTCTTGGGACTGGGAGGAGTAGCAGTGGGTGTGGGTTATGTTCTCTCTTCCATTTACTCTCACCCCTTTCAGTTCTCCCTAAACCTGTCATAGGAGGGCACATGCTATTTAAAAGAAAACCTGGATTTTTGCCCAGGGAGTTATCAGGGGCAGTTCTAGGAAGAAGAAAAACAGAGTTAGAGAAAAGGGAAGAGGGACAGGGGGAAAATAAATCTCCGAGGATCAGAAGTGAACCAGGCCAAAAAAATGTTTTGCCAGCCTCTTGTATCAGACATGACATCTCTACATACTTTCTCAAATCCAGTGTGCTTTCAATGGCATTAGGAAGAACGCTACTTTGGAGTTTGGGGGAATTTATAGTATTCTTGGAAAGGGTGTTTAAACATCACTAGTTTGCAAAGAAACAAAACCAACAATCTGATTTACTCTGTACTGTTTGCATTTTTCCTCCTATTTATTAATGCAGTCTTACTTTATAAAAACAAACGAAAACTGAACTAATTGGCTCTCTGTGAATACCAGGCGTTCTGCTTGTGCTATCTCATTTCAACCTCACCATGATCCCTGGGAGGGAGACAGGGTTACTTCCCTGTCACAAATGAAAAAGCCCAAGTTTGAAGCAATTAAGAGCCTTCCCCAAAGCACACAGCAGCTGTGTCAGAACAGGGATTTGAATCCAGGTGTTTGGGACAACAGGCAGAGTCCACGAATTCTTTATGTCCTTTAACAGGCATCAAATCATTATGTGAGAAATTACAAGTTTGGTACTGATGGTCCCACCATAGACACCCCCGCTACCCCCTACACCCCTCCAGACATAGAGGGATGCAAACAGAATAACAGGTCATGATGCTTTTCACTCTTACCTAGCACCATACTGGTTTTCTGCTGAATTTCTTTTTATTGCTCTGATCCCTCTTAGGCCCTGGGCAAGGAGGCTGGCTTTTACTTCTGTGATTATTTATAGTCATGTTTTATTTGGTTTGCCATGTAGGAATTTATCCTGAAGATCTCCCAAGTCCCTTACAGGTGTCAAATAACCCTGCCATGGGAATGGAAAGTATGTTTTATGAAAATCAGTTAAGAATGTAAAGAAAGGGAAAGGAGAAAAGTTTCTCCTGAGTAGATTTCAGAGGTCAAGATTAAAAGTGAAAAATAAAATTCGCTTTTGGTGCTTGGATACTGAAATCCTAGTTTGGAACCTATCTTATAAAAGTATGATGAATATATTATAGGAGTATATTAACCAGCTTCTAGTTGGATGCCGTTGTCATGTGGGGGCAATTTCTTGAGTTATAATTTTCTTAACTGCAAAATAAAAGGGTTTATTTAGATCATTCAATGACAGAATTTTATGATTTAAAATTTCCCTTATTTAAAAATTTTTGAACCTCCAAAATGACCCTAATAAATAATATTCTCAATGTTATTTTAGAACATTTTGGTTTTTGATAGTTATTAAATTATCTGAATCTTAGACTAATTAATTGTACAAAGCTCCTGAACCTGTGATTGTCTTTGTAATTTACCTACAATCTCATGGATTTAATTTTCCTCACTGCACCTGGCAAATAGCACCTGGCTATTTGTGGAAAATGGACCCAACAAAATGAGGTCTGGAGGTTCAGGGCAGTAATATTCACTGTCTTGCTACAGAGATGTCAGTAACATTAAGCAGTCCATCTGTACAGAGCAAGCTTCCCTCAGGACCTTTTACCTAGTAAAATCGACAGAGCAACCTAACCTAACCTGTCAGGAGTCCAGCAGCTGGGAGCAGCAGGCATACAGTAGGTGTGAGGAACCGCCAGTCTGTGCCCCTGGTGAGTAATTGCAACAGCCTCAGCCAGAATCATCGGAACAGCTGTCATGCTGAGGTCACAACACAAGGCTACAGGGCATGGCATCCAGGAAATGGTACAGGACAAATAGGTAACACTTTAGCAATGGCTAAAGAACAGAAAGAAAAGAGATCTTTTTGGCTGAGTGGAAGACAGAGGAATGAGGAAGTGTTTTTAACAACGAAGAAAAATTTTTAAATGGATTCTACGTTTAGGTTAAGAAAGACTTTTGTAACCCAATGGTATGTTTTCTTCTAATAACTTATTTTTAAATGTAAAACCTAAACTGATAGGGAGTTTATCTTGGAGTACAGTGTGAAGTATGAAGCCAACTTTGTCTTTTTCCAGATGAATACCTAATTGTCCTAATACCACTTATTTCTAAAAATCCTGATTAGAGATGCCTCCTTACTCATATATTAAATTTGTCTTAGTGTTTAGGGATATTTTTTGAGACCATATTTCTTAAAGTACCAAGTCTAAATATGTTTCCCTTCTTTCATGCTTCTCCAGGTAAAATAACCTTTGACTTACTCATTAGTAGCTTTTTATACCATGTTTGACGGAAAGAATTAGGAATGAGATGTGATTATCTCCCATATAAAGGAAATAGTTTTCAGGAAAGTTATATATAACCCCAGAAAAAACATGATTCTCTAGATATTATTGCTAGAAAATACTCCAGCAACAGGATTTTTCTTTCATTTCTAAAGGACCAATGTAATTAGATTAGGTGCACCAGGGTAACTATCTCAATTTTGGTAACCTGCTAATATCTGCAAAGTCCTTTTTGCCATGTAAGATAACATATTCATGGGTTCCAATGATTAGGATGTGGACATCTTTGGGAAAGGTACATTATTCTACCCAGCATACTCATCTCCTTAAATACTTGCTCATGTACCACCTTTACAGTGAGGCTTTTCCTAACCATCCTATTTAACATCCACCACCACCGCAGTATTTCTTCTTACTTTCACAGTATTTCTCTTACCTCCTATTTCATTTTTTTCATACTACTAATCATTATGTAATATACAGTATGGCATATATTGATACTTTAGTATATTTTTTATATCTCCTCTTATCAGAATGTAATCCCCATGGTGTCAGGAAAGTTGGTTTCCCTATTGTACTCCCAACAACTGCAGCAGTTTCAATCATATGGTATAGCTTCAGTAAATAGTTTTTGAATTAATGGATGAAATAGTAGAGATAAAAACACAAGGATCCTACTTTGTTTCTTAGTAAACTTTCCAAGTCAAGGGATGAAATACATTTTGAATTAGTATCCCCATAGATTCATTGTAGAATTTATAAACTTTCTTGTGGACTTTACTCACTCTATGTTTAGTGGAATTTACTGGTTATTAACCTAAGTGTAGTGACAGTAGATTTTTGGCACATATATTAGTACCTGATTCATAACAGTAAGTAGATAATATACCTCATTTGTCATATTTTGTGAAGTTGAGAATGAACCCTTCTATTCCTAGTTTTCCTGAGAGTTATTATCATGAATGGATGTCATATTTCGTTAAATGCTGTTTCTATATTAGTTGATATGATCGGTGATTTTTCTCTTTAGCCTATTAATATGGTAGATTACATTGATTGATTTTCAGATATTGAACCAGTCTTTTATCCTTGAAATGAACCCCACTTGTTCATGTTATATAATTCTACTGGATTCTGTTTTCTAACATTTTGTTAAGTTTTGCTTGTATATTCATAAGCGATGTTTGTTGTAGTTTTTATTTTTGTACTGTCATTGTCTTGTTTTGATATAAATGTAATAATGGCTTCATATTTGAGTTGAAAACTGTCCCTTCTCTTCTAATTTATGGAAGAAATTGTGTAGAAGTTTTAGCCAGGACTATAAAGCAAAAAAGGAAAATAAAATACAAATAAACTAAGCAGGAAGAAATAAAACTATCCCTATTTGCAGATGATATGATTGTCTATTTAGAAAATCCAAGGAATCTCCAAAAAACTTCTATTATTTATTTATTTATAATTTTATTTTATTTTTTCAGTGTTCCAAGATTCATTGTTTATGCACCACACCCAGTGCTCCATGCAATACATGTCCTCCTTAATACCCACCACCAGGTTCACCCACCCACCTCCCAAAACCATCAGTTTGTTTCTCGGAGTCCATAGTTTCTCATGGCTTGCCTCCCTCTCTAATTTGCCCCAATTCACTTTCCTTTCTTTCTCCTAATTTCCTCCATGTTATTCCTTATGGTCCACAAGTAAGTAAAACCTTATGGTAATTGACTTTCTCTGCTTGACTTATTTCACTTAGCATAATCTCCTCCAGTCCCATCCATGTTGATCCAAATTTGGGTATTCATCCTTTCTAATGGCTGTGTAGTATCTCATTGCGTATATGGACCACATCTTCTTTATCCATTCATCTATTGAAGGGCATCTTGGCTCTTTCCACAGTTTGGCTATTGTGGTCATTGCTGCTATGAACATTGGGGTACATATGGCTCTTTTTTTCCACTATATCTGTATCTTTGGGGTAAATACCCAGTAGTGCAATTGCTGGGTCATAGATTTTTTTGCTAGTTGCTCTATTTTTAATTTTTTGAGGAATCTCCCCACTGTTTTTTTTTTTTTAAAGATTTTTTTTATTTACTTGACACAGAGAGATCACAAGTAGGCAGAGAGTCAAGGGTGGGAGGGAGCAGGCTCCTTGCAGAGCAGAGAGCCGGATGTGGGGCTGGATTCCAGCACTCTTGAGATCACAACCTGAGCCCAAGGCATAGGCTTAACCTAGGTGCTCCCCCACACTGTTTTCTAAGGTGGCTGCACCAATTTGCATTTCCACCAACAGTGTAAGAGGATAAAGTTCTGGAACTAATAAGTGAGTTAAAGAAGTTTGCAGGATATAAATAAGCATTCAAAAATCAATTATGTTTCTGTTCACTAGCAATGAAAAGGCAGAAGCCAAGATCAAAAAACAATAGCACTTGTAATCACTCAAAAATGAAATAGGTGTAAATTTAATAAAACGTGCAGGCTTTGTGTACTGAAAACTGCAGAATACTGATGAAAGAAATGAAAGATCTTAAATGGAAAGGCATGTCACATCCATGGATCAAAAGACACAGTATGCTAAAGAATAGCCAACATGTCAATTCTCTTCAAATTAGCATACAGTTTCCTATAAGTATATCAGCAAGATTTTTTTATAGATTTAGACAAAATTATTCTAAAATTTATTTGGAAAAGCAGAGGAGCTAAAATAGCATAACAACTTTTTAAAAGAAAAAGTAGAAAGACTCACTCTACCTGTGTTTAAGAATGTTGCTATACTGGGTCACCTGAGTAGCTCAGTTGGTTAAGCATCCCACTCTTTATTTTCAGCTCAGGTCACCTCAAGGTCATGAGATAGAGCCCCCTCCCCCACCTCGTTGGGGTCTGTGATGAGTGTGGAACCTGCTTATTAAGATTCTCCTTGTCCTTCTGCCACACCTCCCCCTCCATCCCTGTCCCCTAGCTGGCATGTATACATTCTCTCTCTCAAAAAAAAAAAAAAAAAAGAACGATGATATACTATAGAAACCAAGACTGTGTACTGGTACTGGTGAAGGGATAGACATATAGAAGGAATAAAGAACTTAGAAATAGACCCACACAAATACAGCCTGTTGATTTACTTACTATAAAGTTGCAAAAGCAATTCAATATAAGAATAATCTTTTTAATAAATAGAGCTGAGGCAATTGGATATCCAGAAGCAAAAAAAAAAAAAAAACAAAAAAAAATAACTTATACCTCATGTTATACAAAAAATAACTTAAAATGGTTGAGATTTAAAATTAAAATACAAATTGAAGATAACATGGAGAAAATCTTTAGTACCTAGTGCTTTGTGAAGATTTCCTAAATAAGACACCAAAATCATGATTTATTGAAAAATAGGATAATTTAGACTTTATCAAAATTAGAAAGTCTTGTACTATGAAGACTTCATAAGAAAGAAATTTAAAAAGAACAAGAAATGAGTACACAACAGCTTGGATAGATCTCAAGGATATTATGATGAATGAAAAAAGAGCCAGCCTCAAGAGATAATATATTACATGATACCATTTATATACATCCTTGAAGTGAAAAAGTTTTGGAGATGGAAAAACCTATCAGCTGCCATGGGTTAGAGATGGTGTTAAGCAGAAAGTGTATGACTGCAGAGGAACAGCATGAGGTAGACCTTTGTGGTGGTGGAATATTTCTGTATCTTGATTATGGTGGCTATATGATTTTATACATGTGATAAAATGATAAAGAGCTATATATGCACATTGTACTAAGGCCCAGTTCCTGATTATAATATTTTACTAAAATTATAATTACTGGGAAGATGTAACCAATGGAGAAACAGTGAAAGGTATATGAGTTCTTCCTGTACCAACTTTGGAGGTTCCTATTTATCTATAATAGGATTTATATATAACGCCTATATATAAATTTATATATAATATCTAAATTTATATATATATCTATATTTATATATAAGATCTATATTATTTCTATATATTTATATATAATATAATATATAATATAATATCTATAATATCAAAATAAAAGTTTTAAAAAATACATTTTGTTTCAATGCATCTCATGGTAATCCAATCAGAATACAGATTCCAAGTGTGCTTTTTGGAGATGTGGTGCCAATTATTGTTAAAATTATTTTTTATTGAGGTGATATCACATAACATTAAATTTAACCATTTTAAAGCATACAGTTGACTAGTACATTCACAGTGTTGTGCAACCATTATCATTAGTAGGTCCAAACCATTTCATCAGTTTGAAAGATCTCATGCGCATTAAGTAGTCACTCCCTACTCCTCTCTACATGCAGCCCCTAGAAAGCCACTCATCTGATTAGTTGCTCTGGATTTACCTATTCTGGATATTTCATATAAATGGAATCACAATATATGACTTTTGTATCTGCCATCTTTCACTTAGAATGATGTTTGGAGATTCATCCATGTGGTAGCATCTATCAGTACTTCATTCCCTTTTGTGGCTGAATAATATTATATTGTAAGGATGTACCACTGTTTGTTTATACATTCATCCATTTGTGGACATTTGGATTGTTTTCACCTTTTGGCTACTGTGAATAGTGTTGCTGTAGACGTGTAATGCCAATTTGATACAACAGTTACTCCTGAAGCTCATGGTTTCCTTGTGAAAGATGTAGAATCTGTATAGGTTATATAATCAGAGGATTCAACCAGTAATTCTAAACCCTCTGTATTTCACTTAGGACAATTTACTTCTCATTGCTGATTTCCCAGGCTTTTATTCATCTCAGGTGAAAAACCAGATATTGGAACAGTTAGAGATAAGAATATAGGTATGAACTGCTTATTTTGGGAGGGACAAATAAGAATGCTTTGTGAAAACAGAGACAAAATGTCATCATAGTAGCAATTGTAAATTATTAGATGAGGCTCAGCATTGTGCTCATGAATGATAAAGACAGAAATATTTTATTCCTTAAAGGCTTTAAAAATAGAAATTTATGAGATAAATTACTTCAACAACAGCAAAACAATATGAACCATGGATATACTTAACCTCTTGGGTCTAGTTTATTTAATCTGCTGTCATTTTGTGTCCTTAAATGGTCCAGAAATTAAACATATAACACTTTATAGCACCGAGGTCATTGTTTTATAATCCTAGAATTAAAGACTCTCCAGAAATGTTTTTAGGTTTGTCTTAGTAAGTTTACTACTTATTTCTTTGTCTAGACCGAGTCTAGCTCTTTTCACAGCATTTCTTCTTGGTTAACTCTTTCAGTTAAGCCATTGTTTTTCAACCATGGCTATACATTAATACCACCTGTTACTTTTTTTTTTTTTTTTTTTTTTTTTAGCAATCCTTGTCTATGCTGCATCAGAGATAACTGAATTAGAATCTCTAGAGACAAGCCCAGCATCTTATTTATGTAAAATCCTCAAGTGATTCTAAGGTTCTGTTAGGATAAGGAATTAATGAATCAAAAAAGTGGTTCTCAAAAGGATGAGCCTCAGAATATTTGTGAGACTTGTAAAAAATAAGCTGACTCCAATACTCAGGTTTCTGATTCAGTAGTTCTGGGTGGGACCTGGGATTGTACTTTATGAACAATATCCCTGGTGATGCTGATGCTGCCAGCCTGGGATACAACTTTGAGGACAAGGGATTAGTCTTGTCTTTTTTACTCAGTGAAGATGAAAATACAACTGGCTAACCTCCTCCATATAAATACCTTGTAAATTCTTTGGTTTTGGTCTTTTTTTTTTTTTTTTTTTTGGCCACTTATTTTAGACCATTTTTTAAAGATTATATTTATTCACTTGACAGAGAGAAAGATCACAAGCAGGCAGAGAGGCAGGCAGAGAGAGGGGCGAGCAGGCTCCCTGCTGAGCAGAGAGCCCGATGTGGGGCTTGATCACAGGACCCTGAGACCATGACCTGAGCCAAAGGCAGAGGCTTAACCCACTGAGCCACTCAGGCACCCCTGTTTTAGACAATTTTGTTAGTGTGAAGATTGGGTCCTAAAATGAGATGGCCTGGTTAAAATGCCACTTCTGTGCAACCTGGGTCAAGTTTCTTATTTTCTAAAGCTTTAGTTTATTCATTTGTGAAATGGGTTTGATATGCTTCTTTAAATTTGATAATGTATATAAAATGATTGACATTCTGTTAAATATAATTATTAACTTCTATTGATGGCTTTCATTTTCAACTATTAGAACTTTCCTTTGGTGTAATTGGCTATCAGGCTCTATGCTTCTTGTTGGTTTAATAAATAGGGAAAGGTATGTGAAAAATTAGGTAGATAACTAGTTCTGGGAATCCAAAAGAGCAAGTCCTTTCAAGGGATTTACGGAGGGTTTCTATATATGTAATTGTTAAAAGTTTTACCTCTGGAATCAGAAAGTCCTGGGATTGAGTTCTGATTGAAGTTTCTAAGTTTATTTCCTCTGTAAAATGATGGTAATAAAAGTTCCTGCATATTGAGTTATTGTGATTCTAATAGAAGAGATAATGTAGGTATAATGATTAGCACAATCTTAGACATATTGTAGGTACTCAAATGTTAGCTATTATTAAACAGAGTAATTGATTCTTAACTGCTCCTTTAAATATTAACTCTCCTTTCCCACTTTTGAACTGATGTGTTTTTATGGCTCTTTGAGGGATGTCAGGAAGGAATGTAAATTCTTCAAGGGGGAATGTAACTCTTGAGGAGAAATTTGTTTACTGTTTCCCCAGCACTCATCCAAAAACAAGACGAAAAAGGAGTGAAGAGTTACTCTTCAGACACTAAATAACCTCACCATTTTTTCCCTTGCCAGACTCAAGAGAAGAGCTGTTGAAATTCCTAGTCAATCATTAGTCTCAATTTTAGGCCTTCAGTTGGGCATTTCTGTTAGAAGACAGCATTACAAGCAGGGCTGCTGCTGATCCTGCACTGTGACTTCCAGGTTGAGATAGAGGGAAGTTCTTCATGTGCTCTCTGGCAGCATGTGTATGGAAGACTGTTTCAAAAGCTTTTTTTCTCTTTCTGATTTGACTGCAGAATGGGAGCAATCCGATGCAAACTCATCTTGAGGGACTGCAGCAGCTTATCACAGTCTTTTCCACAGATATGTTGACAGGAGGTATTGTTTTTCATTTATTTTGCAAAGAGAGAGCACCCTACTGTAGATAGCACTAAGTTATGTTTCCCAAAGTGTGGTACACATTCCACTGAGGACATGAAATACGTAATGGGTGGTTTATGGCCAGATATTCTTTTTAGCATTCTGTGTTCATTGTAATATACATTAGGAAAAAGCGCCTGTGATTGCGATTGGTTTTCCTGATACTCTACTTGAGGTAAATCCAAGATACAAAGAAAGTTTACATTTGAATTAAGGAAACTAGAAGGTAAACAACAGTACAAGGGGCATGTGTGCAGTTTTGATACATACACTGAGAGTGAACATAATACAAATTCGGGAAACATTTTACAAAATATACAGGCTATTTTATGCCTCTGGAATCAAACATGACCTATCTACATATATCACAAGAAAAAGGAATTTTAACTATAGAGAATGAAATGGTTATGACAGTCTTTCCTGATTTTTTTCAGTCATTTAATTATGGTCTTCTAGCCTTTCTTTATTTGCCACAATTCTCCCTTTTAAAGATTTGTACTAACCACAAGAGGAGGATGAAGAAGAAGTTCAATGAAAGTACAAGTTCAAAGAAAAAAAAAAAAGTTTTTCAGATTTAATGGGTACTTCATTTAAGGTTAACATTGAAAATACCAGTTTTTGCCCATCAACTTATGAACTAAGAGCCTGGTTAAACCATTATATTTTCACAAGTTTTTATACCACTGGAATTTATTTTCTAATTTAATTGCCAAATTCTTAATCTGACTAGAGCTTAAGTGGAAGCAAAATTAGTATTGTAGAAAAACTAGATAAAATAAGATTCCTTTTGCTAATGTATAAGTCGTGTCAAGCTATATATTTCTTATAAGATTAATAGTAGAGTGTTTCAGTTCTTTTTCATTTTATCAGAGGCAAACACTTGCCACTTTATTTCCTCATCCTAGGAAACAGAATAAGGTGATATATGCCACAAGCCTAGTCATAAAAGAAGCTCTTGAAAATAAGGTTATCTAGTTGAATTGGCCAGAAATGAGTCTGATAACAAGTTATAGTGATGAAGCCATAAATGGCATCCACATTTCTCCCATGGTTCCTAGGGAATAAAATTCATATCACACTACTGAGTATGACTGGTTTATATATTTGTCTGCCCTACTAGATGTCTCTGTGGAATAGTATATTCTTACTAAATTACTTCCAACTTCTTTCATTCATTCAACAAATATTTACTGAACATGTTTTATGTGTCAGGCACTCACTATTCGAAGTGCTGATGATGCAGTCATGAGGAAGGAAGCATTTGTCCCTGCCTTCAAGGAAACCAGAACTGTTTATGTGAACTAACATTGTGAATGTGGTCACTGTTCCATATTAGTCACTTAAAAGTGATTTTTAAGAGGTTCAGAAGTGATTTTAAATAATTGAGAGGATGAAATGATAGGGAATGGAGTTAGGTCAATATAGTCATAAAATTCAACAAAATAGGTTTAAAAGTAGGATCATTTTTGAGCACAAGGGAAGAGCTCAAATTTAGAAATAAGAACTAACGTTTAAAGTACCTGATATGCTTTAGATATGGTGTTCAGTACCTTATATCCATTATTATATTTAATCTTCACAACCCCCTGTATACTGTATTATCATCCTTGGTATCATACACTGATACTGTATTATCATCCTTATTTTAGAGGTAAGGAAACTAATCTTAGAAGAATTAAATATCTTACTCAAGGTAATTCAATTTTGTTTAATAGTATAAACAAGAAATAAGCAAAAACAAAGAGAAAGCAATTTGCCTCCCACCTTAACTACTACTGAGCAGTTCATCTAACCTCTGATAAGCAGAGGTTGTCACAACTCTCTAATCACAAAAATAATCACAGAAAGCCCTGTATCTTCTAGTCACTGCTTAGTAGAGGTCATTTATCAGCTTTGGCTACAAGAATTAGTCACCATCCATGTGCGATTGGGTACTTGAGTCATCACATATTGATTCTAGCCATTCCTTTCCAATCATGTTCTGAGTTTCTGAGAAGATATATAAAATACATGTTCTTCCTGAAGTTGTAAAAGCTGAGACAGAGAGAACTTTGCATTTTTCTCTCATGTAGGAATCAAGACTTCTATGGGGGAAAAGAGAAGAAAGAAGACAGTTAATAAATGCAAAGTGGTTTATATGCTTTTTCCCATAATAAAATCTCATCTCACTAGGTCTCCACTGGAAATCTTTCTCTATTCTGGTATGAGGGGAATGTTGGCATCTGTATTTTTACTTGTTACAGTTTCCAGCTGTTTGTTTTCTTTTATTACTTGGGTACTTGTAGAAGTTATCTCTGATGTAGAATTAACAAGTAACCTCACCCTGAAAGGTATTTCTATAATGTTTCTTGAATGGTTCTTCAGCCATCTCCCTGGGTGACTAGGACTATTGGGTACTATTCCACTGCAATTTTTGGGATTTGCTTTGTAGTATATGGGTCCTGATCTCCTATGTGACTCTCCAGAAAGTGAGGTCTTGGAACCTAGGCAAGAGAACCTACAAGGGAGGGGGATGCTTCTATGTCTTCAGATCTCATGATCGGGAATCAGAGTGAATGAGTCAGACAGACAGTCAGCTGGATCACAAATATTTATCAGTTGCTTCCTATGTGCCAGAAAAAGGGGGTAAAATGATCAAGAAGACAAATGCAGTCCCAGCTCTGGGGAGGCTCCAATCTAGTGTGAAAGACCAAATTGAAATAAATTATTTGTGTTCACGTTAACAGTCTAACTCAGATGTTAGCTGCATGTATGGAGCAAGAATCAGTGATTCTTCTCATTCATACTAAAGAAGTCACTTGCCCAAAAGCATGTGTTTTGCTGAAAAAGAGGGATTTTATCTCACAGGAAACACCATTTCACTGCAGACCTCTGTACTTGCTATATCTTTCTGAGTTTCTCCCAGCCAAACAGCCACAAATTTCCTTTCTCTTCTGACTCATCTCCAAACCTCTCTAGCTCATCTCTATTTCCAGATCTTCCCTTGAGTCTCTTCTCTACTTTTCTTATGTGGAACAAAGTAATTCTGTCTGCGCCCTTTCCAACTTATACATAGCTACCTTTAAAAACTGTCTTAGATACCAAGACATCCACTGATTACCAGAAATTGCTCTCATCAGCAGGCAGGGGGCTATTTACTGAATAATTTTTATGTTCTTTACCTACATATATTTCTCAACCCACTGCAGTGTCTTCCTCACCCCACCCACTACAGTGTCTCTACCTCTTTGTAGTCTTTCCAGTTCATTTGAGAGTTACCAATGGATATTTCCCATGTGCTCATGAAGTGCCGTCAGTCACCAGGTGATATCCTTCATCTTCTTGTTTTTCTGTTTTAGCGCCCTGTGGTATTTCCATCTGTTGTGGATACCTTTGATGCCTACATATTTGAGTGAAGGGGTCTTGGCTCTGCCTCCAGGGATTACAGCCAAGTGCTTCCTTTTAGATGTAGCTGCCACTACCATAGCCCTCCTGATATTCTTGAACCCTGAAACTGCCAGAGCAGAGCCATCAAATATGATGCCTTTAGAATACAGAATGTGTTTCAAGAATATATCTAACATAATACATGCTGAATGACTTTGTGTTCAGTATACAAGGTAGGAGAATGCCTTCTCACCCCTTTTGCCATCATTGGGGTCTGTATGAATACTAGAGGAGTACTTGATGGTGTTTTTGAGAAATAAACTCTATTTTATATTATTTAATATTATTTTAGAGCAATATGTATAATAGGCAATAAGCAAAGGACTAAACATAGAGAATTCATCCTAAGTGTAACGTGAACAATCAGATTGGATGTTTGTTAGTGGATGGGAAAACCATACAGATGCATCTTTCCTTAACATTAGCTCTGTTTTAGAAGATCATAACATGAATCCATGAAGGCCGTGGTTAAGAGGAGAAGAAGATCCATCTTAGTTATAGATGCCATGTGGTTCCTGTCCCCTCAATTTAAGAAATGCTTGCTTCCTATTTTCCCATACTGAGACATTGCTGGAGGCATTATAGCTTGGAGGGTTATGAATGTGGGCCCCATATTTAGACGGATTGAGGATCAAATTCCTGCTCTACTATGTAAGAGATCATAGATCTTGGGTAATTTACCTCTATGTGCTACAATTTTTCTCATCTGAAATAATAATACACAATTATGGGGGTGCTGTAAATGTTAAATGAGGAAATTAATTTGTTATGGGTTAGAAAATGTTATGCAGTATTATTGTAGCACGTTCTTATATCTAACCCATTCTTTAGAATAAATTTTGTTTCACCCCAATTTTAGGCAGACTCACCTGCCAAAATGCAACAGATGTGGCCAGTTATATAGTGGTCAGATACTAAGTAATTGAATTAGCTCATTCACTCATTCATTTGTTCTCTCATTCCTTCAACCAAAATGCATAGTAAGTGCTGGGAAATCAGTGATGAAAGAGCAGATTACTTTATGAGCTCACAGCTAGAGGGGGAGATAGACCAAAAAAGAAATAATTAGAAAAGCAGTGTGAGAAGTACCATTATGGAGATATGAAAAGAAGGTTATTGAAACACATCAGAGAGAATCACTTATTGGGCCTGGAGAAATTAAGAAAGCTTCACAAAAGAAGTAACAAAGACTAGCTGTTAGGAGAGATTTAGGGCCATCAGGTTCCCATATAAATGGTGTTCCCTGTCTCACTGGAAATTTTCTGGATGAGGCTAATGTTTACTAGGACTATTGTAGATAAGAGATCAGACACTTAAAGCATAAACCTCCCTATTTCAGAGCTCTAGTAATGGGGGGAAAAAAAACCACAAAGATACAGAGCTTTCAAGATCAAGCTGCCTCAGTCACTATTCAACTGAATACAATTATTTAATTCTTTAAAATATTTTTTCCCGTTCTGGAGGTGTGACAGAGGAATTTTTTTTTTCTTTTTTAAATATAGCATGTTTTTCAAATTCCTTCCTAAATTCTGAAGTCTCCTAAACTGCACCATTTCTGAATAGTCAGGAACAATGACCCACCATTAATGCCTTTGGTTAGGTTCAGGTCCTTGGAAGCTTACAATCTTTAGCATATCACGAGGAGCCTCAAATGCACCCAGTGTCTCCTCAACTGAAGTCCTAAAACATATGAGTTCATTGTACATGCCCCTCTGTTTTCCAGCTACTTAAAATTCATCTTAAGACATTTTTTTTTCCAGAATGACATTAATACTTTCAGTGTCATGGTTTTTGTTTCTTTGTTTTTCTGGAAAAGAAATCAGTTTCTTTTACTGTCTCTCTGTCCTCTCTCCCTTTTTTTGTACTTGCATTTCAGCCGTCCTTTCTTGGTTATCTACTTTTCCCTCAGGAAATTGTGAATTCCTTCATTTCATTTGTTCAGATTGGAAAAGTTTATATGAACAAGCACATGTAGATTCACACACACACACACACATCCCACGGAGGAACAGATTTTTAAATCTTGGTTGTTATAAAACACAGAAACACTTTAATAGAAACCTCACTACTCTTGTGTCTTCTGCTGATTTTCAGCTATATTTAGTTTTTAACAAATCACTTAAGGTGTTGGTTTGAACTCTTTTCTTTCCAGGAATAATTTTAAAAGCAAGCATTGTTGGAAAATGTTCTTAGACAATCTGTGCCTTGCCATTTTACTTCATCCTTGTGGGCCCTTAAAAACTCTATTGCATGGGTTACCTGCCACTCTTTTTTGTTTCTTTCGTACAGAGGAAAGATTAAATCACTTTGGTGGTATGACCTCGCTTTTTAATCAGTTGTTTTACTTCTCAGTACCATCACTTGGTCTGCTTTACCACTGTGAATCAGTGCAGCTGGAGCCCTTTTGGAAGCCTTTTGGCTGGTTTGGAGCTTATAAGGATAGGCTTGGAATCAGTTGGCCAGAGTTTACACATTGGCACCATTCCTAGCTAGTATGTGGGTTGTGACCACTTCGGTATTCTGTGACTCAGTTTTCCTGTCAACAAAATGGGATTAAACGTAATATCCATGTTTTGGGTTCATTAGGATAATTAAATGAGATCGTGTGCAAGGAGTATGTGCGTAGACCTGGAAAGTATTAAGCCCTTAATAAATGCCATTGTCTTTATTGCACACGAGTGACAAGTCAGACAACAGAAGGAAGCTGCAGAGGCAGTTCAAGGACTTTATTGCTATGTTTGGTATTCTTTGCTTCCATTTCTCTGAGATCAGAAATTTGTTATTTAATATGGAAAAGACTGATTAATTTTGGAACAATTTTTTTTTTAAAGATTTTATTTATTTATTTGACAGAGATCACAAGTAAGCAGAGAAGCAGGCAGAGAGAGAGGAGGAAGCAGGCTCCCTCTGAGCAGAGAGCCCGATGAGGGGCTCGATCCCAGGACTCTGGGATCATGACCTGAGCTGAAGGCAGAGGCTTTAACCCACTGAGCCACCCAGGCGCCCCTTGGAACAATTTTTTAATCTCTCAAGGAGATCATGGTTTTTTCTGGAATTTGTTTTGCCCTCTTCTCTAACATTTCCCTACACACCAATCTCTAACCTTATTACCCTTTACCCATTGACCTGTACTCTGAGAACATTCAAGAGTCAACATCTGTGGCTTCTGTTTTTATATCGTGACTACAGTTGAGAAGCTCCATTCCTGAAAATCCCTCCCAGTTCTTGATGAAAGCCTCTGCTCGTAATTCATGTTTTCTGCACGTACTTAGTAAAGAACTCAGTGCCATAACCTTAATTCTATAATTATCATCTATTCTTTGTGTTTTACTGATCCTTTTGTGTAAATGTTTACACTCTACATGTGGGAAATTACCTTTGGATAATTATTGTTTCTTACTTAATAGAAGCAGAGATTTAGCCCATACAGCTCTTTGCTGGCCCATTGACACACCTTATGTATATGTTTATTCTCAGAGTGTTTTCTGGTGCAGCCACAGGAGACGTTATGGGGAACTTCCTTACCAGGGTTAAAGATAGCCATAGCAATACCAAAGAGGTCCTTGTGAAATCTAAGATTGGGATGTACCACAGGAATTAATAATTCTCTGGCCACTGTCTTAAATTGTAACCATACTGTTTTTGTAAGGAAGTTGCTCAATTTATGTATATAGAGCACACAGAGCTATATTCTGATCAGGACACAGTTTCATTTAAAATCCTTATCTCAGGAAGTACTCAGCTTATTCTGCTCAATATGCACATGTTGTCTATATTCCTTTGAGTGACAAGTTATAATTTTTTTTTTGCTAATTTGACCAATTTTCTCCAACTCCTTAAAGTCTAAGTGAATACAATAAGAGAATACCATCTCTAGAAATGGTTTTTAATATCTTTTTTTCCAGAGTCAAGAATGATTTTTTAAAATTAATGTTTATACAGATTTATCCTTCACTAACAAAAATTATTTTACTGGACACCATGCCAATTTCTTCTTAGAGTTCTCCAATTAAATAGTAACTTAAAAACATACTGCTAGTTTGCTAGATTTTAGTAGGTCAGCATGCACAGTGAAAGTGTATTAAGGTGGACTGCTCTATTTATTGATTTGCCCTGAATCTGCTGAAGGCTAGAGGCAATTGTCTGCAGAAGGGGCGGGAGGGCCATACATGATCGAGGTCATGCGCATCTAGCCAATTTGTAAGACGATCCGCTGCTCCAAGCCTTCAGCAATCCTTAGCATAGGGGCACACTCATGCATTCCTGTCAAGTCATCTTGTGAAAGGCTGCCTGCTTCCAGCTTGGCTTGGATGTGCAACCTTAATAAAACTCACTGAGGTCTGGGAGAAAATAGCAGATCTGCTGCAGATAGGGTAGGGGAAAGGGTCTAGAATATGTACACGCAGCTGATTCAGGCAGGCTCCACGCTGGACGGTTACACAGAGAGGAAACAATAAATCTCAGCTACTATGCAATAAATATCTCAAGTTTTAACTAAGGAAACTACCATTACAGTGAAATAAAAGAAATAACATTTTAGAGCAAAGCTAACAAATGGCTAGCTTTCTGTGATTCTTCTTCAAAAGCTTTCTTTGAGGGGGAAAAAGTCAAACAAACAAGCAGTTTTACCTAAAATAAAAACTAGTTTAAAGGTCAGAAGAAAGGAGCAGGTTTTGCGAGAGGCACGGAAAGAGAGTGCTGGCAGTACAATGACAGTTTTCCTTTCCTTTGCTTTCCTCGCTGCCATTCTGACTCACATAGGGTGCAGCAACCAGCGCCGAGGTCCAGAAAACGGTGGGAGAAGATATAACCGGATTCAGCATGGGCAGTGTGCCTACACTTTCATTCTTCCAGAACACGACGGGAACTGTCGTGAGAGTACGACAGACCAGTACAACACAAACGCTCTGCAGAGAGATGCTCCACACGTGGAACCGGATTTCTCTTCCCAGAAACTTCAACATCTGGAGCATGTGATGGAAAATTATACTCAGTGGCTACAAAAAGTAAGTCATTGCTTTCAGTTTCTAATTGCAGAGCCTTTTCCGTTCTTGCACCGCTGCTAACTTAGAGATCCTTAGGGGGGCATTTGTGTGTTTACCTTTTGCTCCTGGGGGGCAGTGTTTGCAAATCCAAGCCTGTTCTCTCCCTGTGACTCCATGGGTGAGCCAACGTTTTCAGGCTTGTGCAAGCCTCTGAAGTTATGGTGGCAACCTATGATGTGCCTAGCAATGGCACATTTTTGGTTTCCTCTTACTTGAAATTGAGCTTGATTTTTCTGTCAAAGCCCGATGTTAAAAAAAAAAAAAAAAAAGTACGTCTTGAGACAGTCAGTGAAAAAAGAAAATAATGACAATACTAGTTTAGAATCAGATTTTACACCGGGAAATTTTCTGCAGCTAGGGTGAGAAATCATCACCAAATACCTTTTTTTTCACCCTCTAGTAAAGTTAATATGAAATGGGAGTATATGTGAAGTATGATATGTGATTGGAGAAATTGTATATATATATATATATATATATATATATATATATATATATATATATATATGCAACTTAATTTTAGCAAGTAGCAGAGTAGTAGAAGACAGATTTCTGTCATATACTTTTACCATCTTTGAGGAAAAAAAACCAGGAAGGTAAATTTTAATGTGAACTCTTCAGGAAGAAGTTGTTTGCCGGGTGTGAAAGGGGAGATTGAGCTGGTGGTCACTGTTGCCAGATGTACACCTGCAGATTTGAGCTGAGCACAACATGGGCTTTGCCATCTTCCTGAAATACCTCCTTTTTCAGGACATTGTAGTTACCAGCAGTGTCATGTGGGAGTCTAAGTATCCAGATGAATACTAATGTTGAGTATGCAGTTGATTCCCATTTATAAAAATCAAAATGAACACTTTATTCAGTTTTTCTCAATAAAGCATTTAAAAGTTTCTGTTGAAAATATGTCTATTAAAATATGAACACACTTTGTGCAGTTCCTTCTCTCTTTGCTCTCTGTTTGAGTAACAGGTAAACAGCAGATAACAAGTGTATTCAACTATGTCAGTTTTTGAAAATTCTTTTCTCCCACGGATCTTTGCTTAAAATTCATTTGGTGCATATAGGTAGGAACATAGCCAGTCCAGTCTCCTTTAAGTAAGTCTGTTAACAGAGCAAACCCTTTGAGAAGATAAGGAGAGGACAAATGCTTTTATTTTTTCCCCTGTGTTGTCACACTTAACTTTGAGCATTGCCTGCTGAATCATGCCAAGTAACAGTTATTCTACTTTTGTCCGCTAGGGACTGAACTAAGATCACTGATACTTTATTTGACAAATTAACTGAAACTCGGTAGAGTCAGTTTCTAAACCTGAAATTGTAGTTAATCTTTCTATTATAGACTCAGGTGAAAAAGATCAATAGGGACAGAAGAATAGGAAGCAAACATAATTCTGAAGTCTTTTGATAATTATAGTTTAAATTTCAGGCATAATTATAGCAGCAGTTTATAATAGGATATCTCTTTTCTTTGGCAAAATTTATTTTCATAGTAAATAAATTAATTTGATTGAACAGTTTTTTACTATTGTCAATATATCATCCATACAGCATTAATGAGAATTCAATCACTGTAAATTAGTCTGGATTCTTTGAAGGGGCTGGGGAGGGAACTTTAGTCCTAAATTGTCCTGAATGAACTAGTCTACCAAAAATGTAATATTTCATTTACTTCAAACATATAGTCAAAATGGTGATTCAAGCATAGTAATGCATATTTTTTTGTTGCTATGCAAGTATTCAGCAGCGATAGGGTAAATGTATGATTCTGTTGGGCTTATGTCATGCACATGTTCATATGTTAATTTATTGTATGACATAAATTTTATTTTTGTTTACATTGTTCTTGGTCAATGATTATGGCATAGTTTTCAGATTATAGCCAAGCATAACTATGCAAATGTTCTTTGGTTACATTGACCCTTGCTAACGTGAATCTAGCTGATTATATGCTGAAAATGTCCCTATTGGTATGAGTCAGAGCAGTTTAGCTTGACTATTGTCTGTTTAAATTTGCATATCTTTTGTTATTGTTAATGCGATTGGTAGGAGGATCAAGAAACCAAATAAATTCTTTCAGCAAAGAACTTGCTAAAAAGCTCTCTCAAGTTTCCCTTAATTAGAGGGTTTTTTTTTTCCTTACTTTAGGTTCTAAATTTCTTGTGATGTATTTATTTTGATAATTCAAATGGAAATCTTTTTACTGTAACTATTTGGTTTGCTTAGTCCTGCAAATTGTACTAATTTCTATTTTAATTCCAAATAGTTGTGTTAGGATAAAAAGCAATGCACTGCAGAAACTGAGGTTATCGGTATAATGCAGTTAATTCATCTATTCAGCAAAATAATTAATCAAAGCATGGTGATTATTATGCAGCTCATGGCATCACTCTCAGGAAAGTTTTTGGTGCAGCATGTGTGTTATCAATGCTAGATGCTGATAGATGATAGTTTATGTTAATCTGATACATTCCATGAAACTTGGTAAACTGGATTCTTTTACAATTATTTTTCATAAGATACAGACTTCACTAAAAGTCATTTTATGAGGCTTACACTCTTGAATCTCATTTCTCAACTTTTCTGATCTTGCAACTAAACAAAATGAGAAGTAAAGTGTGCAAGGGGGCAAATGATGTGTTGGCCACTGTAAGTGTTAGGACTTATTACAGCACTTGTCTCTTGATATGATAGATTTCTTTCAAGGAGATCAACTTTGCATAGTAACCTGTCAACACAAATTGTGAGTTAGGTTGATAGTATTATTCTCACTTATCAGATGGGGAAGAGGATTATAAATAATATGCTAAAAATCACCATTTTATTGGGTAGAACACCTGGGCTATATGCCTACATTTGACTCTCTTCAATCATATAGTTCTTTTCAGAATATTAGTTAAGTATACCCAATACCTCAGAGGGACCAGATATTAAGATAACAATAAGTACAAATGGCTTTTGTGTCTTTGCCACTTTCTTGTGATTCCTTTCTATCTTTCTATAGCAGAGAAATATCTAGTGGTTGATGTTACTTTAGATCCCATGCTTCTTGAATTATTTTCTTTCCCCTGTGTAGAAGAAATTCACAAATATGTACATTTAAATACTCAGATTTAAGACATATAAATTCTAGAATTTGGGGCAATGCTTAGAAAGTCTTTTGCCTTTGGCAAATGATGTCTTTTTGTTATTGTTGAAAGTATAAATAAATTTAGTTAAAAACATGCCTTGTAACAGACAACAAAGGTCTATCTACTGTAAATATTTTACACTAACTAAAATTGATGAGTTGATTATTTGTAGAAAATGTGTTCTGAATTGTCATCCAGACTATTTTAAAGGATGAAAAATTTTTACTGAAATACTTGGGTAAATGTTTCTATTGACAGCATTTTTTTTTACTAACAACAACCTCTACTTATATTCTTTGTTTCAGAGAATTATGATGATCCTTATAAAACTCATGTATTACAGATATTAACCCATATAAATATCCACTAGAACATGACCTCCATGAGACCAGTGACCTTTGTGTTTGTTTGCTGCCATATGCCCAGGGCCTTAAGCAGTGTATAGTCCATAGCAGACAGACAATAAATACCTGTTGAATGAACAAATAGATGCATTGTCTACATGTTACAGTCTCTAATTTACCATGTACTATTAACAGTTGGTTTTGGATATACAATTTATCTCCCTAAATAGATTATAAGTTATCATTTAGGCAAGTACTACATCCTGTAATTACTTTTGTCCTGATATTAATCAAAACAATGTTGCGTCTAGAGTAGGTGGTTGTTAATTATCTAGATTGTACTTAGCCAGTGATCTAGGATCTCAAAAAGTTCTGTATTCACTCTATCTTGTCCACTTAATTATTCTTTAAGTGTCAGTTTTGTTGCCAGTTTCTCTAGGAAATATACATGCATTTCACTTCCCCTCCCAGGCTGAGCTCTCTGGTATTATCATAATAAGTTGCATGTATCATGTTCGTACTGCACTTCCATGTTATGTGGTTGTTGTCATTTTCGTTGTTTTGAGTCCTGTTTTTCTACTTAGACTATGAGTCCCCTTGAGTGTAATGAATGTTTCTTTATCCATATATATCTGAAATGTTTATTGAGTGTTTGAACAATATCTCTGTTATCGTCATAATAAAAAAATAAAAGACATCAAGTGCTCAACTGTGTGGTGCGGGAATGAAATAATGAAAATTAAGAGACCTTGTAACTGCTTTTAGATGCTAAAATTTGCTTTAATCCTTCATGCTACGTTACTTGAGTGTCAGCTAGATGTGCCTTTGGGAGGAAAAATAATTTTGTACTTCTAGACTAGTAGGTAACAAGTTACTGCATGCAATAATGACACATATTTACATATAATATGTGCATATGTGGATCTAAGTAACTGGAAATAATTTCCCACCTGTGCATTGTTTTGGTGGCTGTGACCATGCAAAATAAAGCAGAGAGGATGTTCTATGTTTTATTTTTACATAATGGGGAGAAGAGGCTTCCTGAATGTGTGAAAAGAGCAGGCAATCGATAAGTGTGTTTTTAAAAATTTGTCACTGAAGTCAGAAGAAAATATGCATGTTTGATCTATACGTAGAGGTAGAAAAGAATGGCAGTTGCCAAGAAAGGTTAAAAGAGTAATTGCCTTTTAAATCCAGTTGTAGAAATGTCCCTACCAAGTTCATTTGAGATTAACCCTTGGTTTTCAAGCCAAATTGGAACTCTTTAGTTAATACCTCTTATTAACTTCTCAACGAATAGTTAGGTTTTATTTTTTGCTTGCTACATTTTAGAATCAAAAGATCCAAGAAGGCAGAGTAACCTTTCTGGGCCCTAGAAGCTGGGCAGTTGGAGCTATAACAGTCTTTTGGATTTCTCTGTAGGAAGGAGCAAGCCTCTCCCCAAATGATCTACAATTGGCAGATCTCAGGTTGTAGGCCCTTTACATGGATGATTGCAGCCCTTCTTTACCCCTCACTGTGCCATTTCACATTAAGCCCTTTTTAAGTAGCACTCATCTCATATGTAATTATTTGTTCAATGTAATCTAAACTAAGATTGTATCATTCTTTTCCTTAAAATTTTCCTACAGTTTTTCATTATGTGAGACAAAAATCCACATTCCTTACCATGAGGCCCTAGGTGATGTGCCCCCTGCCCCGACTCCTCTCTGGATACATCATTTATCCCCTTTCCCTTATTCCAATTACTCAAATGACATTAGCCTTCTTGTTATTTCTCTAGCAGACCAGATTATTTCTGTCTCAGGCGCTTTATGTGCTGTTTAATTATCTAGGAAAATTCTTCCTCCAGAGCTTGGCATGGATGGCTTTTTCTTTTTATTCAGGTCTTTGCTCAGAAGTCATCTTTCCAGAAAGTCTTTTCTGAGTACTGTTACCTTCCACCTTCCCGCATTCTGCTAACTGACATTTTGTCATATAATACTGTATTATTTTTTTGTGGCACTTACCACCATGTGACTTTTTATTGCTTATTGTTTGTCACATTATTTATTCTTTCTCCATCTATTGAGAATGTAAATGCCATAAGAGGTCATTGTCTGTCTTGTTCCCTGTAGTATACCTTATTCCTGGAAGAATGTATGACACTTAGTAGAACCTCAGTAAATATTTGCAAAATATATTCTCCCAAATGTTGCACTCTTTGTGGTAAAGACCTTCCTTGCCTGGCTTGTTCACTAGTTTTTATGTATTATTTTATTTGTCATTTTTGAAAGCAGATCTACTTTTCTGGGACAGTACCTGGAACATGATTGAAAAGAACACTTTTTTTCTTTTTTAATGAATAAAGAAGTGAATGAATTGCATGAGTAGATTTGGACTGTAATTAAATATACATATGAAAATTAGACTCAGCTATCTTCCATGCATTATCTATCTATGTAACAGGAGAAACCTTAATCTTCTGAGTTTCTTTTCCTATATCAAGGATCAGCAAACTATGGCCCTTGAGCTAAATACTGACAGCCACCTGTGTTTGAAAATAAAGTTTTATTGAACAGAGTAACATCCATTTGTTTATGTATTGTCTGTAGCTGCTTTCTTCCTATAAAGGCAGAACTGAGGAGTTGCAACAGAGATCGAATGGCCCACAGATCCTAAACTTTAATATCCAGCACTTTACAGAAAGTTTTCTGATCCCTGCTCTATATCACAGAAGTAATATGGTATTAATATCGGGACTGTTGCAAGGTAAATTGTGAGGTTTGTTGTGTGGGAAAAAGATCGCCCTCCAGGAGGTCAAGTAATCTTCAGGTTCATGCCAGTTGGCTAAGAGCCTGAGTAAGCCATTTCTTGGCTTGATATTGGGGACATGCTGTGAGGTGACATTTTAGAGGAGTACAGGCCGGGAAATTTCAGGGCTTTTCTTTCCCCTGTCCATCTCATGTGGACAGGGAAATACTCCAAAAGCAAATACATGTTAGAAAAGAAAAGTACCTGATTAACAGTACAGATCATCAGCCTCTGGGTTTACCAAGTCTGGGTGCCAGGGTCCTTTGCTTTATGTACTTGTCTCAACCTGTTGGTTGTGGCGTCAGCAGGAATGTTGACAAAACACCAGAGTCATTCTGTTTTCATAGAGTGGTGGTGGTTTAGCACAGCCTCTTATGTTCAATGTATTTAGAAACCTTTCCTCCTCCTATCATTTGCTTTAGAGATAAACATTACAGGTGTTCTCCTTTGTGTAGACGATGAGAGGGGAGGAGCAACAAGTGGGTGGTCAGCCACAAGTGCAGATGTCTGTCAGCCCCTGTGCTATAATTTGCTAATTAAGGAGGTTTTGTTTTCATTTTGCCATGGCCTTGTCTCTGTGTGGAAACGTTAGCATCCTTTTCCTGGACTTTGTCTTCTTTGCTTCTTTTCTTTTTTCTTAATACCATTTGCTTACATGCACAAATCTAATTACTTTCTGAGTCATCCTTGCCTTTTGTTCCAATACAAGATTATCGTTTGCTGTGAAGTTTGGAAGTTCCAAAACCCCTTTGGTTCTGGCCCCATGGTCTGAGAGAGGAGGGCTTCTTAGTGTTTAAGTCTCTTTACAAAGTGTACAAAAGATATGCCCCCTCCCTTATCAAAGAGATTTCTAAAGAATGAAGCACTCCATGGATTATCTTTTCTTTATATTTTGAAACTTTGTGCTTAAACACTTTTTTCAAATTCTTACACAGAAATATTAGGAGTGAGAGGTTTTCAGGCTTGTTTGGTCTCAGCTACTATCCAAATGGTCTGATTTCTTCCTTCAAACATCTGAAAAGGTAATCTTTAACAGAAAAAGTGGTGTAAAACATATAAAGCTAGACATAACCCTACTGGTGGCTCATAATATAATCAATGACATATACCTATTTGGCAGGAAATATTGGAGAATATAGAGTAAAATCAGTGTAATAAGTGTTACTTCTCTATATGTGCTACATGACCACATTAGGGATTACAGGTCTTCATTGGCATGTAGTTCCTAAGTTTGTGTTGAATATTAAAAGAGCATGCAAATTAGTATAAGTATCAAGCTGTATCTAAAGAAAATCAGTAACTGAAATATTAGTAAAAGGCAGGTAAGATGTGAATATCTTGAAACAAGTATATATACAGAGTAAGTCATCAAACTCATTGGTAGCAAATAGGTAAGCTTACTGTATATTTCTGTGGAATTGTTGATAATAATTTTGAAAGATAATATATTTTAAAATTTAGTTACATGTGTAGCTTAACTCACTAGGATCATGAAAGCTGAATGAGTTGAATCATACCAGGGTCTACCAGGGTCTAAGCACTAGACCCTAAAGATTATTAGAGGGTTTCCATTCCCAAAGAATGAATAGATATTTTAAAACTCTAAATTATATTTCATTTCCAAACCGTTAGAGATAGTCCCAAGATTTTGTAAAACATTTTAACACTGTTCTTGTCTTCACTATTAATACATATTGACTAGATTAAAATCCAGTAGCTGTTTATGAAAGCTAAATATTTGCTGTAACCAGCAGACCTTGCATCTACCTTATCTCAAGTGCACAGATAGAAGACATGAGAATTTTATCTTTATTACTAAATCACCAGTCTACTCTTTGTTTTTCAGTTTTACTAGGTTCTTAAATAATAACAGAGCTATAATAAGCAGTAGTTTTAGTATTCATTGAATAAATGAATTATTGAATAAGTTGAATATAACTTTAAAATGTTAATATAGTGAAAGTTTAATATATTTGAACAAATGAACTGATGAAGTCTAAATATTTCTTAGCAATGAAACCCTATTTCCAAGCAAGTTATTAGGTAGAAACTTAATATATAATGTAGATGCAAATGGAAGGGCTGGAGAACTAGAGAGGGGTGCTGCCAGGACCCCTGTTCCAGAGGCATTCCTCAGGGGACCCAGTATATTCAAAGGAATAGAGTTTCAGAATGGTTGCAGCAAAACTTTCAAATAATCAAACATTTACTAGGTAAAGTCGTCAAAACCTATCTCCTGGCAGATAGGAAAAATCGAAATGCTTACTAGTTTAAATATTTTTTGCAAGTTGATGTAAAAATGTCCAAATCTGCCATATACATAGTAGTTCAAGAATATTAATGTGTAAGTTACAAAAGTACAGGTTGTTCTAGACTGTCAGAATGTAGAGGCCCCCCCAGACTTAACATGACCAAAATATGTTAAGATAATAGACAGCTCTTGGAAAATTAGTGGGAAATTGTGTAACTGAGACCTATTTTCTGAATTATCCATTTGCATAGTTTCTATTTCTTTATTTTAAATTTAGGAGTATGAATTACATTGATAATACCTAATATCTCAAGCTACCATATTCACTTAGAACAGAATTCATGGGAGGGGCAGTGGGAGAAGAAGGGACAATCTCAAGCAGACTCCGTTTTAGCATGGAGATTGACACGGGGATCCATCTTGTGAGCCTGAGATCACAATCTGAACCAAAATCAGGAGTTGGATGCTTTGACTCTGCCACTCAGCCATCCCAGGAAACTGGAATTTTAAGTAGGCATTTACATATTTCCAAAATTTTTAGTGATTCTTTTTCAGTCTACTTAGCTTGTCTTTGTTTTTGCTTCTAGAATATGATTCCAGGAATAGGAATTTTAGAATTGCCATTTTCTTATTCATTTGTGCTGAAATATTAATAAAATTAATTTTATTAATAAGATTTGTTATTAATAAGATTTTTTATTATTAAGATTTTATTAATAAGATCTTTTAGTATTTTTTAAGACATTTATCCTGACTGCAAAGGTTACTTTAGTTGAGACTAGATAAAACCAAACTTGAATCCACTTTCCAAACACACCTAAGCTGCAGTGTATCACAATGTGCTGAAAAAGGACAATCACATGAAGGCAAAACCTTCAATTCTATTAGCTCTGTGGAGGTTTTTCTTTTTCTTTAGGAGATGAATATTACATGGCTGTTTGATATACTGAGTGAGGGCTCCAAAGTGAAGCCTTATATGAATTAATTAATAACTCTCTTATTATGTTAGAAATAAAAGTCCTTATACATTTTTTCTGACTTCCCAATGGCCTTTTTTCTTTTCTTTTCTTTTTAAAGATTTAATTAATTTATTTATTTAACAGAGAGGGACACAGCGAGAGAGGGAACACAAGCAAGGGGAGTGTGAGAGGGAGAAGCAGGCTTCCCGCGGAGCAGGGAGCCCGATGCAGAGCTCAATCCCAGGACACTGGAATCATGACTTGAGCCAAAGGCAGACGCTTCACGACTGTGTCACCCAGGTGCCCCTGGCCTGCTTTTTTCTAAAACTATTCCCCATTCCATAGTGGGAGACTTCTGAGACTTGAATACCATAAAAGAAACATGGTGAGGCAGTCCTTAGACCAAAAAAGACAAAGGGCTCAAAGGAACTCATTCCTGGCCTGCCTCCCCTTTTCATTCCTCTTCTGTCCTCTGGTATTATTTTCAGTTAAGTTCTATGTGATCCTCCTTGTACCAGTGACCATGGAGTGGAAGCGCAAGACAGAGGATGGGCATAAGGGAGAGCAAATGAACAAGGTGACCAGTGGTGACTGTCCTTTTATTGGGGCAGGGGACACACTAAGGGATCATGGGACAATAGCAGTGTTTGGAGGACTACTCCATAAGAGATGGCAGTGAGTTCCGTCATGGGATTTTAGCATAAGCACCTGCCATTAACAAAGGAAAAGCAGCTAGTTAGCTAGTTATCAAATCAAATATGCACAAAGCACCCTGCTAGGTACTGGAAGACAGTGATGAATTCACTACAGCCCCTGTTGTTGAGTAGTCTAAACCCACTGAAACAGATAGTAAATGCATTGCTTGTGTCCACTGTTTTCTATGTCAGACAGTTACTCAGGGTTGAAGTGTGCTGTCCCTAAAGCCAGACTGCCTGGATTTGAATCTTGAAAATACCACTTCCTTGCTGTTTGACCTTGGGCAAGTTTCTTAACTTCTCTGTGCCTCACTTTCATTACCAGTCAGATCGAGGTAATGATTCCTGCATTATAGGGTGATTGCTAAGAGTAAAGATGATTCACATAAATTACTTTGCATAAATTGTCTAACATAGTAAATGTTAAGTAAATATTAGTTATTCCTTGGGGGTAGTTCTGCATTTTAGTAAAAATTAAATGTTGAATACTTTTACCAACTATCAGGCCATTTGGAAGCACTTTACATGTATTAATCTATCAAATACTTTCAAAAGCCATTGTGAGGTAGACAGTTTTATCATTTTCCCATATATCAAATTAGGAAGTTGAGGCACAGAGAGGGGAAGTAACTTGCCCAGGATCACTTGGTAAATAAGTGGTGGGGCCTGCATGCAGTTCCAGGCAGTTTGGCTCCATGACCTATGCTCTTAACACTATGGGATTAGCTATGGCAATTTTTACTATGTCTCCTCTTGTCAATCTTCAAAACTTAAGTCTGTTTTAAAATATCTTTCTGTAGTATTCTTTGCACCTAAACCCTTAATTCTTTCATACTAAATGTGTTGGCCCCTTTCTCAAGTACTATTTCAATCATTTGTCTACATCCTAATTCTAAAGCTCCATGGTTAAATTTACTGTGACATGTAGTGATGCTGCTGATTGAAGCACAATAGCCTAATTCTCTCTGCCCTCCCACAGGTCTGTTAGCAGATCGGGAATCCCACGTCTCTAGTCCCTCCTGCCTCTCTCCTTAGAAGAACCATCTCTTGAAGTTGCAGAGCTTAATTGAATCTGACTCTTTATCTAAAAAGTTTTAAAACACAAAGAAAAGCTTACAGTTGCTTTACATGGGGTGAAGCCGCCTATTCTAAATATCTTCCATTCAATGTAATGACCTCCCTCTTAGATTTATCTGTGGGCACTCCTTCCTGGAAAAGCAAAAGCACATCCTGGAACTTAAAATACTATTTGCGTGCACTTTCTTTTGTGGGTCATTCGAGAGAGTTGTAAAAATGAGAAGAAAGGCCTTGTTTTCTCAGGCAATTACCTCTTATCTCACTTCCTATTTTATTTATCATTGTCCTATTAATTAAAATATTTCTGGTATTTTGATCCAATGCCAAAATACTGCTACTTGCAGAGAATTGTGATGGTTCTCCACTTTTTTTCCTAATCTTGGAGGCCTAACCACTCAGATGCCTGGGCTTTGAGGGTTGTAGCTTTTATAGCCCATCATGATCAACCATACGAGATAGAAAGACTCCAGGCTACCCTAACTTCCCTTTGGCCATTCTTTTTCATGGAGTCCCAAAGAAGAGAGAAGACAAAATAGGATGGGGACAGAGGGAGGGATGATGGAAGAAAACTAGGGGACCCTCATTTTGTCTGGTCCCTTGAATTCAGCTAGATACTTGTCAAATCATTCTGCACACCTGTGAATTTAACCTCAGTTCTAGGCAAAGAATTGCTGCAGTTCTACAAAAAGAAACCTCATGAATCTGAGGGGATATATTGGAAGAAAAACCACAAAGGAGACTCCATAAGTTCCCTATCAGAAAGTGATATATCCCAGAGTGCAAAATCCTAGAACTTTTAGATGTCTGCTCCTATGAGGGATGTCCCTGCCTGAAAGGTGCTCAGGTGGTGAAGTTGGGCAGATTTCTAGGTGGGACAGTGTGGCCTCGGATCCTCAGGGTCACAGAAAGAACAGGCGTCCCTGAATGTGGCAGAGTTCCCAAGCATTGGATCAGGCAAGCCGGCTAAAATCAGTAGGCCTAAGAGTTGGCTCTCAGCTAGGTATTGCCATAAACCATGAACCCCTGCAGGATCTGGTGATTGCTCTCCAAGTAAGGGCCCAGCAGGGACAGCTGCTGCGAGATCCAGTCCTTTCCTCAGAAGGAGTGGCACAGGTGTGTTCATGATTAGGTAAACGATCCCTGAGCAGGAGCCCAATGATCAGAAAAAAGAAAACCCACACACCTAACTCAGAACTGAAAAACTCCTGTGCTAAGGGAAAATGGTACATAGAATTAGAGGTTTTTTTCACAAGTCTTTGATGTTTCAGTAAAATTTTTTTTCTTTTTTAATTTTTTCCTTCTCATCTAGTTTCTTATTTTATCAACTCTTTGTTTTTAAGTCTTCTTTTAATTTTCATCTTTACATATACATTTTATAGATATATTCTTCATTTTTTGCTTCCTCTCACTGTATTCAATTTTATTTTTGTGTATATATATATATATACACATATATATATATATATATGATACATATATAAGATTTGCTTTCTTTAAAATTTTGGGATTTAGTGTCTTCTAACAAATAGACCAAAATATACCCAGGACCAAGTGGATCACCCTGTTTGCCACCTGTAAGATTATATTCTACCCTCCGCCACACACACACTTTTTTTTCTTTTCCTTTTATTTTTTGGTTTCTGAACTCTTTGGATTTGTCTAGTATGTATTTCCTTGGGTCGTGGTTGATATTTTTGATTTTTGTCCTTTTGTTCATCCATTCTTCTCTGGGCAAAATGACTAGAAGGAGGAATTTATAACAAACAACAGAGCCAGAGGTAATACTCTCTGCCACAGAATTGATATGGACATAAGTAAAATTTCAGAGCTGGAATTTAGGAGAATTCCTGCATTATCAATTCCAATGATTATGAAGTTACTAGCTGGGGTTGAAAACATAAAAGACACTAGAGAATCTCTTAGTGCAGAAATAAAATTTGATCACACCAAAATAAAAAATACTTTAACTGAGATGTGGTCTAAAATGGATACTCTAACAACTAGGGTAAATGATGCAGAAGAGAGAGTCAGTGACATAGAAGACAAAATGACGGAAAGGAAGGAAGCTGAGGAAAAGAGAAAAACAACTAATGGACAATGTAGAGAGGCTTTGAGAAATCAGTGATACCATAAAGTAAAAACAATAGTACAATTATTGGGGTCCAGAAGAAGAAGAAAGGGTGGGAGAAGGTATATTTGAGCAAGTCATACCCGAGAAGTTACCTAATCTGGGGAAGAAAACAAGGATTCAAGTTCAGGAGGTAGAGAGAACCCCCTTCAAAGTCAATAAACATGGAACAACACCCTCATGTATAATAGTGAAAGTTACAAATTTCAGAGATAAAGAGAAAATCCTGAAAGCAGTTGTAGACAAGAACTTCTTAACCTACAAGGGTAGGAACATTAGGCTGGCAGCAGACTTATCCACAGAGACCTGGCAGGTCAGAAAGGGCTGGCATGATATATTCAGTGTACTTAATGAGAAAAACACACAGCCAAGAGTAGTTTATCGAGCCTTCTGTCATTCAGAATGGAAGAAGAAATAAAGAGCTTCCAGAACAAACAAAAACTAAAAGAATTTGTGATCACTAAACTAGCCCTACAAAACATATTAAAGGGGATCCTGTAAACTAAGAGAGAGCCCAGAAGTAACATAGACCAGAGAGAAACATAGACAATCTACAGAAACAGGGACTTTACGGGTAATACAATGGCACTAAACTCATATCTTTGAATAGGTACTATAAATGTAAATGGGCTAAGTACTCTAATCAAAGGACACAGGGTATCAGACTGGATAAAAATGCAAGACCCATCCATATGCTGTCTGCAAGAGACTCACTTTAGACCCAAAGACACCTCCAGATTGCAAGTGAGGGGGTGGAGAATAATTTATCCTACTAATGGACATCAAAAGAAAGCTGGTGTAACAATCCTTAAATCAGACAAATTAGATTTTAAACCAAGGACTGCAGTAAGGGATGAAGACGGACACTATGTCATTCTTTAAGGGTTCATCCAACAAGAAGATCTAACAATTATAAATATCTAAAATGGGAGCAGCCAATTATATAAACTAATTAATAATGAAATTAAAGAAATGCATTGCTGATAATACAGTAATAGAAAGGAACTTGAACACCCCACTCACAGCAATGGACAGATCATCTAAGCAAATGATCAACAAGGAAATAAGGGTTTTGAGTGATGCACTGGACCAGATGGATTTCACATATAGATATAGAGCATTCCATCCTAAAGCAAAAGAATATACATTCTTCTTAAGTGCACATGAAACATTCTCCAGAATAGATCGCATACTGGTTCACAATTCAGGTCTCAACAGGTACCAAAAGATTAGGGTCATTTCCTGCATGTTTTTGGACCACAGTTCTTTGAAACTGGAACTCAAAACAAGAGGAAATTTGGAAAGAACTCAAATACATGGAGGCCAAAGAGCATCCTACTAAAGAATGAATGGGCTAACCAGGAAATTAAAGAAAAGTAAAAAAAAAAAAAAAAAAAAAAAAATCATGGAAACAAATGAAAATGAAAACACAACAGTTTGAAATCTTTGGGATGCAGCAAAGGTGGCCCTAAGAGAGAAGTACTTAGCCTTTTTCAAAAAATTAGAAAAGTCTCAAATACACAAGCTAACCTTACACCTTAAGGAACTGGAGAAAGAACAGCAAGTAAAGCCTAAACCAAGCATGAGAAGAGAAATCATAATGATACCGCAGAAATTAATGAAATAGAAACCACAAGAACAGTAGAAAAGATCAATGAAATTAAAAGCTAGTTCTTTGAAAAAATAAGCCCCTAACCAGACTTATCAAAAAAGAAAAGAGACAGGACTCAAATTAATAAAATCATGAATGAAAGAGGAGAGATCATGACCAAAACCAAGGATATACAAACAATTTTAAGAACATATTATGAGCAACTGTATGACAACAAATTAGGCAATCTGGAAGAAATGGATGCATTCCTAGAAACTTAACAAACTACCAAAACTGAAACTAGAAAATATAGGAAATGTGAGCAGACCCATAACCAGTGAGGAAATTGAAGCAGTAATCAAACATTTCCCAACAAACAAGACTTCAGGGCCGGATGGCTTCCCAGGGGAATTTTACCAAACATTTAAAGAAGAAATAATACCTATTCTTCTGAAGCTAAAATATAGAAATGGAAAACTTCCAAACTCATTTTATGAGGCCAGCATTACCTTGATCCCAAAACTAGACAAAGACTCCACCAGAAAGGAGAATTATAGACCAATACCCCTGATGAACATGGATACCAAAATTCTCACAAAGAAACTAGCCAATAGAATCCAACAGTACATTAGAAGGATTATTCACCATGATCACGTGGGACTTATTCCTGGGATGCAAGGATGGTTCAATATTCACAGATCAATCAATGTGATACATCATATTGGACATATGGACAAGAACCATATGACCCTCTCAATTGATTCAGAAAAAGCATTTGACAAAGTGCAACATCCTTTCTTGTTTAAAACTCTCCAAAGTTTAGTGATAGAGGGAACAGATGTCAATATCATAAAAGCTATATATGAAAAGCCCATAGTGAATATTAGGGAAAAACAGAGCTTTTTGCCTAAGGTCAGGAATACAACCACTGTTGTTCAACATAGTACTAGAAGTCCTAACTTCAGCAATCAGACAACAAAAAGAAAAAAAGGCATTCAGATTAGCAAAGAAAAAGTCAAACTCTCACTCTTCACAGATGACTTGTTCCTTTATGTGGAAAGCCCAAAAGACTCCACCCCAAAATTGTTAGAATGCATACAGGAATTCAGCAAAGTGACAGGATATAAAATCAGTGCATGAAATCCATTGCATTTCCATATGCAAACAATGAGACAGAAGAAAGAGAAATTAAGGAATCAATCCCATTGACAGTGGCTCCAAAACCCATAAAATACCTAGGAGTAAACCTAACCAAAGAGGTAAAGGATCTGCTCTCAAAAAACTACAGAATACTTCTGAAAGATATTGAGGAAGACACAAAGAAATGGGAAAACATTCCATGCTCATGGATTGGAGGAATAAATATTGTTAAAATATCTATGCTATTCAGAGCAATCTACACATTCATTGCAATTCCTATCAAAATACCATTGACACTTTTCACAGAACTGGAAAAAATAATCCTAAAATTTATATGAACCAGAAAAAACCCAAATAACAAGAGGAGTGTTGAAAAAGAAAACCAAAGCTGATGGCATCAGAATGCCAGACTTCAAGCTATATTACAAAGCTATAATCCTCAAGATAGTGTGGTACTGGCACAGAAGAAGACACACAGATCAATGGAACAGAATAGAGACCCCAGAAATGCACCCTTAACTCTCTGGTCAACTCATCTTCAACAAAAGCAGGTAAGAATATCCAATGGAAAAGGACAGTTTCTTCAATAAATGGTGTTGGGAAAATTGGACAGCCACATGTAGAAGAATGAAACTGGACCATTTTCTTATACCATACACAAATATAAACTCAAAATGGATGAAAGACCTAACTGGAAGCCGGGAATCCATCAGAATTTTAATGGAGAACACAGGCAACAACCTCTTTGACCTCAGCCACAGCAACTTATTGATATACATGTCTCCAAAGGCAAGGGAAACAAAAGCAGAAGTTAACTGTTGGGATTTCATTAAAATAAAAATCTTCCTCACACCAAAGGAAACAGTCAAAAAAACTAAAAGGCAGCCTATGGATCGGAAGAAGATATTTGAAAATGATATATCAGATAAAGGGCTAGTATCCAAAGTATATAAAGAACTTATAAAACTCAACACCCAAAAAACAAATCATCCAGTCAAGAAATGGGCAAAAGACATGAACAGCCATTTTCTTCAAAGAAGACATCCAAATGGCCAACAGACACATGAAAAAAATGCTCCACATCACTTGGCATCAGAGAAATACAAATCAAAACCACAATGAGATGCCACCTCACACCAGTTAGAATGGCTAAACTTAACAAGTCAGGAAACAACAAATGTCTGCAAGGATGTAGAGAGAGGGGAACTCTCTTACAGTATTGGTGGGAATGCAAGCTGGTACAGGCACTCTGGAAAACAGTATGGAGGTTCCTCAAGAAATTGAAAATAGAGCTATCCAAAAGCAGTAATTGCACTACTATAAGTGTAGTGATCCAAAGGGGCACCTGCATCCCAATGTTTATAGCAGCAATGTTCACAATAGCCAAACTGTGGAAAGAGCCCAGATATCTATCAACAGATGAATGGATAAAGAAGATATGGTACATATATACAATAGACTATTACTCAGCCATCAGAAAAGATGAATACTTACCATTTACATAGATGTGAATGGAACCTGAGGGTATATACTGAGTGAAGTAAGTCAGTCAAAGACAGCTATCATAGGGTTTCCCTCATGTGTGGGATATAAGAAGCATTGCAGTGGATCATAGGAGAAGGGAGGGAAAACTGGATGGGAAATCATTAGAGAGGGAGAAAAACCATGAGAGATTCTTAAGTATAGGAAACAAACACGGTTGTTGGAGGGGAGCTGGAAGGGGGGATGTAACTGGGTGATGGGCATTAAAGAGGGCATGTGATGTCATGAGCACTGGGTGTTATATGCAACTGATGCAACTTAATGAACTCTTCATCTGAAACTAATGATGTACTATATGTTGGCTAACTGAATTTAAATATTAAAAAAAGGAAAAGAAGAATAAACAGAATGGGGGCAAAATAGAATTCAGGCATGCTTTTCATCCACCTTCATGTAGTAGGATGGATTAAAACACATTAAGGAAGGAAAAAAAATGTGTATCTATTTGCTTGACCTGAGTTTTCCTTGGAATGTTGATTCAGCCTGTGGTAAATCAATGTTCTAGGTGCCCCATAGCTACTCGTAGGATATATACATAAATAAATGCATGCCATGGTGCTCAGATTATTTAGGGGCAACTTTCGGTCAGTGAAATGGTCTGAAACATTAGTGTTAATGCTGAGTAACCAGGACCTTCTCTCAATGTGCAGGAAATTATTAAGGAGTACAATTATCTTAATTTTAAGGGTTTCTTTATGATATCTACCATGTCTGATACTTTTCATTTCCTCTCAAGGGTTAGCTGACTAAAAAAAAAAGAAAAGAGAAAAAAAAGAAATGAAAAAGTTCTTTGACAAAATACCAAATAAATATTAATAGAAGTTGGGAATTGACCTCCTATATTTACTAGTATAGTTTGTACTTTATGTGGATACATAATTAGGATGAGATTTATCTCATCCATTTAGCACAATCACATTTCCTGCCAATGAAACTACTACTGCTTTGTTTATGGAATTAATCAATTTATCTGTAAAGAGGACAATGGATATCAGATATTCTGTCAGCAAAACAAGTATGAAAATGACATCCTATTTTAAGAAAGGTGCTTATTAACAAATAGACTATAAATAAGTTTACCTTCATTAAGCAGTATCATCATCCAAACAGATAAGCACATTTTTATAAATAGTAGGTATTATCATATCCATTTTGTAGATCAACAGAGTGCCAAGGAAATAAAATGATTTTTAAAAGATTATACATTTACTTTGAGACAGATGTAGAATCTGAACCCAGCCATCCTGAGTAGCTAAATCTAAAATTCTTTATTGTTCATGAGTGTTTCACTTTTCCTTCACAAATTTAAAACAAATTTTGATCAACAGAGAGTAGGGAAGAGGTTAAAATTAATGTTTTCCTCTAAGTTTTTGGAGAATATACTCAGAATAAATAACCTTCTTTAGAGATGGGAATAATTTGCCAAACATGTATAAGAATTGCTTTAAGAAAGTTGTTCTTAGGAAAACTACTTCCTAGCACTATTCTTGACCAGATACAAAATTTTATTTAAATCTAGATATATATCAGATGCAAATAACTAATTGTTGTTTTTACATTTTTTTTTTTTCCAAATAAGTGATTTGCTTACACAAACCGCCTAAATCGATGTTACCCAGGTATGAGTATACAGGTATTTTATTTTATCTTATTTATTTGTTTTATTTATTTATTTGTCAGAGAGAGAGAGCACCTAAGCAGGGGGAGCAGCAGGCAGAAGGCAATCTCCCTTGGCTCAGTTGATTAAGCACCTGCCTTCTGCTCAGGTCACGATCCCAGGGTCCTCACATGAAGCCCTGCACTAAGCCTTGCATTGAGCCCTGCATTGGTCTCCCTGCTCATCGGGAAGCCTGCTTCTCCTTCTCCTCCCCCTGCTTGTGTTCCCTCTCTTGCTGTGTCTCTCTGTCAAATAAATAAATCTTAAAAAAAAAAAAAAACAAATAAAATATAAATAAAATATAGTCAATAAAGGAGATTGTTTAAGACTTCAGTATTAATGAGTTAGGTCCTGTTTGTAATATTTTGGAGAAAATGACCATCTATCATATGTGTCTATTTTATTTTATTTTTTTATTTTTTTAAAGATTTTATTTATTTATTTGACAGAGAGAAATCACAAGCAGGCAGAGAGGCAGGCAGAGAGAGAGGAGGAAGCAGGCTCCCTGCTGAGCAGAAAGCCGATGCGGGGCTTGAACCCAGGACCTGGGATCATGACCTGAGCCGAAGGCAGCGGCTTAACCCACTGAGCCACCCAGGTGCCCCATATGTGTCTATTTTAGTTTAGTTGTTCAGTATATAAAAGTAAGCATTGATCCCAGGTACGTGTTTAGAAAAAAAGAACAGAAAATTAATAAACACTGTGAAAGTAGGACTGTCATTATCTCTTACTGACAGTGAAGATAAACTAATGAACTTAAGAAGACTTTGATTCAAATAAATGATTAAAGTTGAAAGTGGAAGTGGAAGTCCCATGCTTAGCACTCAACAAAGCTCTGAACTGAGGAGTGAGTGTGTATAGGAGCTGAGAGGGCTCCATGTCAGAAAGAGAAATTCTTTATTTTGTGATCATCATGTTTCATATGGGACTGAAACTTACATATTTTGAGTTTATAAATTAAACAGTTTATAGGGGAAAAGATCAGTATAGAAATTAATTATCTTAAATATAAAATATCTCTATATATTCTTCTACTATTTTGAAATGCCTTCCACTGTATCGAACTTTTCAAGTCATGGCCAAAAACTTATCAGAGACAACTGAAAAATTCAAATAAACTCTAAAAGCCTATTAAACTGCTTGCGCTTAAATAATTCACCAAATATTTTGAGAATTTCTCTTCTGTTCAAATACAAAATATCCTCAGTAGAAAGGAGATTAATGTGTGCTTGGTTCTTTTCTGATTACCGGGCAATTAAGAAATCAATGAGAGGGAGGTAATTTTCTATCAGGAGGACAATACCAGTTCTACCTGTTCACCCAGTGGGGTATATCAGAATCTTTTAGGAAGGTATTGTTTGAAAAAAATCACATACAGTTTTTAAATTAGAAACAAAAAATCCCCACCATGTTTGGGTACTAAAACTATGCATAGAAAATACAATTTTTAAATTTAACATGGTAGAAAGAGTAGAAGTTAAAGTTAAAACAAGACTAGAGGGTAATTTTTGGTTGTATTTTCGAAAGATGATTATAATAGCATTATGTGTATATATAGTATTATGTCATAAATAGTATTGTGTCTGTATGTCATTATGCCATAAAGAATTTCCTTCTCTTTGAATCTGGCTGAGTCATAAAAGGCAATTAAGTTTCCATGTTGTTCATTATAGTACTCATGCTTGGAGCCCTGAGCTGCCATATTAGAAATCTATCTACCTTGAGGTCACCATGTTATGAGGAAGTGAAGCCACAAAGAGAGTCCATGTGTAGGTGCGCTGGTTAACAAATCCCCATTTTTGAGTTGTTCCAGCTCAGGCTGTAGACAATGAGTGAATGAGCCTTCAGATGATTCCAACCCCCATTCACTTACATTATGTCCATATGTCGAGTTAAAGTCCCAGGCATCGTGGAGCAGAAACAGCACATTCCCAGTGTGTCTTGTCTGAAATCCTGTCCCACAGAGTTTCTGAGCCTAATGAGTGTAATGGCATGGTTCTTCTAAGCCACTCAATTGAGGGTAATAAATTAATGCAACAATAGTAACTGGAATAGCCCCATTTCCATAGACATACATGCAAGGGTTTACTGTGGTACTTATTACTATGGTAATCCTTGAAGAACAATAAATTAGACACGAACTCTGCCTTCCAGAAGCTTGCATTTCAGGAAGGCTCATGATATGGGTAGAATGTCGTAAGTGTTGGTTTTCAAGCCAAAATTTTTTCTTCTTTCTCTATTCTTAATAAGCTATTTCATGTTCACATAAACTAAGATTCAATAAATATAACTTGAAGACTGCATATATCTTTGTGCTCCTTTTAGTAAAATAGTTATTAGTAAGGATTTTTTTTTACCTTCAAAACATTATTTGTAAAAATCCTCTGAGCCCTCCCAAACTCCACATCGACCAGATGTCCATAATACCAAAGTGATATACTGTATAGTTTATATGAGTCTTAATGGTTACATTATTTGCAATTTTCCTATCATCTAAAAATTATAAAAATCTCAGTGAATTCAGATTTTTGAGAATCAAGGCATTAAGCTATTTTACCTGTCATGTTTAGGCTGTAAGTTTAAATCCAGATGTTTTTGAAGGCTGTTATTGAGCACGGCTGACTGGTGGTCTCCCAAATGTAAAATGAGTTAGCAGCATCTGTTCAATTCCCAGTGGTTTGGAATTCCTGCAATAAAATCCATCCCAGATTCTCCCCTTTTTAACTGATGAGCAAAGGATGTGGACTTGAATGAAGTAGGTATGGGAACATTCTTTAAATATATGAAGTGCTTTGCTTATTATATTATATATTGGTTGAAACTTATTGGAAAACAACATAGTAGTAAATATAAAGAACATAACTTTTTTTTATAACCTTTTACTCAGTAATCCTACTTCTGGGACTCATTCCCAAGGAAATAATTCAAAAGTAGTAAAAAGCAATATATATGAACATATTCATTGCAGCTATCATAGCAGGAACACTGGAAACAAATATTATAATTTATTTGTTATTTATTATGATACCTTGCACCCAAGATCTCTAACCATAAAAAAAACGTTTTGAAAGATACACAATATTATCCACAACTTTAAATGAGGAAACCATGCAAAATCTCCCACAAGCAGTAAATAGCAGAAACTTCAACATAGGATTCTCTGATGAAAAGCCATATCTTCAGTGACTCCATGACTGCATCTGATAAAAATCGTATTTTGACAGAAAATTCCCACAAAATGTTGAGTGAATATGTATGTATACCTGAATAATTATAACAATGAAAAAAATTCACTAATATTTTGAGCATGTAGTATGTATCACACCTGGGACAGATAATTTAAAGGTATTAGTTATTAGTTTAAAGGTGGTATTTAAAGGTATTAATAGTATGTACCACACCTGGGACAGACAATATTAAAGGTATTGGCAAAATCTTAATATCTATCCTGGTGCAACTATTTTATTTGATCTTTGCAACTCTGTACCTAGATACTGTCATTGTTCTCATTTTAGAAAAACTACATCTATTACAGTTCTGACTTTGTGTAATGAAAGTGGGTAGTAGAGATGTAGTTGTATATTTGTAAGGATCTGCATAAAACCATTGACAAGAAGTGCATCAAAAACATTCACAATAATTCCTTTTTAATGGTGCAATTGACTATTTTTTGTTTTCTCCTTTATGCCCATTGTATTTATTGTACAGTATGAACATGTGCCACTTTTATAATCAAAGTAATTTGAAGTTAATACTTTAAAGAAATATGGGTATATCTAGACTGAGGCCAAATGAAGTAGAAATGATGGGAAATTAACCATGTTAAAATTTGTATCCATTTTCAAAATAGCTGTTCTCAGGGCGAGATAAATATGGATGAGCCTTTAGAAATAGTAACAGAATAAGTAGGTAAAGAAGAAATATTTTGGACCAGGGTTTCAGTAACTTCTCATCCTCCCCGCTGCCCTCCACCAAGCAGCTAGCTTTCTATAAGATCAGTTTTGAATCCACTCTTACCATATAGTGGTCATTTATTCATTTCTTATCAGTTTCTCTTCTTCCCTTTTCTCTACGTTTATGAATAAATTGATGTCAAAAGCTCTGAAAGTAGTGAGTTACATGTAGAAATTCAGTTGGGATAGTCCTTTTTTTATTTAAAGAAATATATTTTAAAGAATTTTATTTAGAGAAAGATGTTATAAAACAGAAGGTGAATGGGTGATCTCACTTTTTCTCCATGATTCACTATGTTCTAGCCATATCTAAATTCTAGAAGTTGTATTACACTATCATGATTTATTCTTCTTCCTTAGTTTTGTGCTATGCTGCAGCAAATTCCTTGCATCTCTCCGGCCCTATGCTCCATGTAGTTTAAATAAATGGATGGATGTAAAGATGGATGGTTGAAGGAATGAATTAGTAAGTAGGTGTGATACTTATTAATAAGTAAGCATGATAAGTATTGTGACATTGGGACTCACCTTTTAAACAATGGAGTTTGATAGGAAAGGTGATGAACAAAATAATAGAAACATACTGTCAAATTTTTAAAAGGCCTAAACAGTAATAATGGTGAGAAAATGGTGTTGGATTCTGCCCTTGCTTTATCAAATGATGAATGACCAGAGTTGGGTTTGCAGGGAGAGTGGCCTGCACAGCTCTAGTACTTGCCTAAAGTAATAGGGCAATAAGGTAAACAGATGAAAGACTGAGGAAAGCAGCTGGAGAATTAGGTAACAGGTGAAACTGTGAGGGGAAAATCATAATAGCACTTAAGTAAATAAAAATAAAACAGAAGTCATCATCAGAGAGAACACTGACATTTTAGAACTGGGGACATGACAAGGATGTTTTTATTCAGGCATTAAGTATTGTGGAAATAGTATTAAATTATGACCGGAAGTGTTTCCGTATTTCGAGCTGTTAACGTCAAATGATTTTAAGAGTAATTCTTTAAAAAAAAAAATTAATTCTAAAATACTACATAAGACAAGATTGACTCCACTTATATCTTCTCAAATGAGAGGAGGAAAGGACAATCTTAGGGTGCTTTAAGATTTCTTAATTCATGTAGAGGTAAAAAGCCCCAATCTGTCTTCTCTTCCTTGGTGTACCCCACACATTTAAAGGTTTTATAATACAGAATGTGTTAGGGAATTGAGTCTAATTATTCATTAGGTCTAAGGTTAATGAGCTTTACATTGAAGCTTCCAACCACTTAAAAATACATTTATACCATCAGGCTGGGTATGTATTTACTGCACTGTTCTATATGTGTTATATACAAAGTTACATAAAGGAATGATTGAATTATTTTAAATCTGTTTGATCCTTGCAAATTAAGTGAATCCCACTGAAAAAATGAAACTTCATCGTTCCATTTTGAAAGTAAAGGCATTAACCATTTCAGTGAAGAATCCATTCCGAGAGATACTAAGGTATATTAAGAGATATTTGCTGGGGACGCCTGGGTGGCTCAGTTGGTTAAGCAGCTGCCTTCAGCTCAGGTCATGATCCCGGCATCCTGGGATCGAGTCCCACATCGGGCTCCTTGCTTGTCAGGGAACTTGCTTCTCCCTCTGCCTCTGCCTGCCATTCTGTCTGCCTGTGCTCACTCTCGCTCCTCTCTCTCTCACAAATAAATAAATAAAATCTTAAAAAAAAAAAACTTATAAAAAAGAGATATTTGCTGAACTGTATTTGTTTGTGTTTGTCTTCTCTTAATGGACCTGAGCCCAACTTTGTGTTTTCAAGTGGGTCATTATATATACATATATAAGCATGTACATTTTGTAATAATGAAATGTGAAATGCTCTTCAGCATTTACCAAGTAGATCATGCCTTATGATGTATTTCATAACTTTGTATGACACAGAGCGATTCCTGGTTAATATTAAGAATATGTGTGCCCTGATGGTCATGCAAATTTCAGATACAATGTTTGAATAGAAATCTGGTTCTGTAAAAACATAGAAATTCCATGCTTGCTGACCAAGAATAATGGACTTGTAAGATGGAACACGTGGATAGTTATGCAAATGCATGTTTATGCCTAGAAATAAAATGTGCTCACTGGGAAATTGACATCCTCTTAAAAACACATGCTCCTCTTACAATTGTATGACTTTATATCATGGCATCTTATTCACTCAGATGAGTGAAACCCTTAGAGAATTGGACACCTCAAACCAGGTGATGACCAGTTCTAGTGGTAGTAGATATGGAAGTCATTTTTATTCTTTTTCATGGAAAATGAATGGGGCAAAATTAGAATTGGAAATCTCCAATTAGCCAAGTCTTCTCTTCTTTAGGACAAACCAGAGTCTTTGATATGTTTCCTGCCTTTGTTATATATGGGAAGGTGTTATTTCATGATGCATAATGCCTGTGTGCATGTGTGTGTGTTTTGCATATACATAGTTTAGCTTTCAGTATTTGATGGATTGTGGGTGTGAATTGGGCAGGGTATTTTACCTCTCTGAGCTTCAAACTTCTGCATATATGAAATAATAACAGTAATGCTTTCTTCATTGTTATGGTGATGATATGAGATAAAATTCACTAAGCACCTAATAAAGTCTGGCACATAGCATATGTTTAACAAACTACAACTATTCTTTAAATTTTTCAAGTTTTATTTATAAGCTGTACCCAACAAAACTATTTTTTAACGGCTTTTTCTTTTTAACGATTTTCTAACGGCTACATGGTTTGTTAGTAATCAGATGAGGATTGGTTTAAGATTTCCTTGTTCAAGTCCCAGTGAACAAATCTTCTGTACAGAAGAATTTAAAATAATTTATATAGATCCTCAGCCCTAAAGGACAGGGAGTATAACTCCCAACTCCTTAAGCACAGTGTGCATAGAATGTCTTCTTTCTAAGGCGTGCAGTATTGAAAGGGAGAAAAGAGAGTAACTTTACCGCCTTGAAGCATATAACTCCTGTCTAATCATGTCAGAAATGCCAGAAAAATCTCAGTATAGGGATATTCTACAAACTGTTTGACAAGCAGCCCTCAAGAATGTACAGGTCATAAAACAAACAAACAAAAAAACAACAACAACAACAAGAGTAGCCTAAGGATATATGATTAATATATGCTATGGGAGGGGATCCTGGACCAAAGGGGAAAAAAAAGAACATTAGGTAAAACTAAGGAAATCTGCAAAGTATGGTCTTTAGCTAATAAAATGAATGAACAAAGAAACAAAGACAAATTCTAGTGCAAATGTATACTGCCTTAGATTTGATAGACATGCTTGATCATATTATGCAATGGATTTCTCTAGAGGCTGAGAAGACATACTAGCTCTTTCTGTTATAACATGAATAATTCTCTAAATAAGAACCTGAGAACAGCTCTGCTTGGCAGTGTTGGATCCTTACAGAAAGCTATTTGAAAACAAAAAGATGTACAAAATAATAGATTTCAACTTCTCAGACATGAACAATCCTTTCTTTAAAAGCATCCTGAAATAAGAGAAATAAGTATTTTCATAAAAACCTGGTACACATTCTAATTTTTATGGGTGACATGATAGTTATATGCAGGAGAATCGTACTTTTGAGAAACAAAGTCCTACATGGGAATATAAACATGAATTTCCCAGGTCACTAAGGATGCATTGAGTGCAACCTGATGTATTTTCTCTTTCTCCTACAGTACTGCAAATGAAAAAAAAATTAGTAAATTCACTAATAGCACATAACATTATAGCCTCTATAAATGTCTTTATTCCAATCCCTTGAGGTTACAACTTATTCTTCAAGTTAGAAAACTTAGTATATAATTTTTCTTCCAAAAAGTGTATTAGTTTTTTTTGCCTATCATTAAAAAAGCTACAAGTTGTAACAGAACAAGAAATCAAAACTATATCACTTAATTGAAATATTTATTATGAAACAAAATATTCTCAAATTTTTATTATATTACATCAGATCTATAAAATATTCTCGTTTCTGAATATGGATATGGTTTTGACTCCTCCATTCTGTAACAGCTATAATGAGCATTACACAGATTGTACACAGATCAATTTTGAAATATTCTCCGTTTATTTTAGCTTACAGAAAGTGGTTAAAGACACCCCGCAAGCAAGCCAACAAAATCTGCATCACGTTATCCTTTTGTATACCTCATGAAAAGGTATTTTTAATATGTGGTATGGTGTTATCCGTATTGCCTGATGTTAAATAAATCTCATTGCTTGGTAACTCATGACAAACCTGGTGTGTGTTGGCTAGGAGCTTATGAAGTACAGTTTGGAACACCAGAAATCTGGCTTGGCTTTCCAGAACAAAATAAATGCCAGTGATAAAATTGCATAAATTAGAGATGGAAAAACATTCTAGACTTTGGTCAATTTAAGGCTAACTTATGGGCTGTATTTGTTGTGCTTTTTAGTTTTCAGAGATGATATAATTTATGGTAGTGTTCTCCAACAGTGTGAGAATGCTTTTGCCTTAAACTTTTCTGCAAAGATGTTCCTTGTGTATAATAGCATCTGTCCTGGAGCTTGTGCAAATAGCTTATAAAGCCTGCGATTAATCAAAATTTTCTCTCCAAGGTTGCATTTATTAGTTTGTTCATCCACTGGCATCTATGTGTGTGAAATGTAGTGCTGAAACACTGGGGACAAAGGTGAGCAAAAACAGACATTATCCCTACACTCATAGAGTATACAATCTAGTGAAGAAATGGATATTAATCAAATAGTCACACAGATAATTTTAACACAGTATGAAGCACTACATGGGTCAGTGAGGGTGTAACATTAAAGGATTGGACTTAGGATTTGAACTGTTTAGCTACTAACGTGCCAGAGACATTATAAAAATTTACCCAAAAAAGAGGAGGGGATAATGACATAAAGAAAGCAAAGAACTAAGTAAATTAGCCCAATATATCTATATTCTGTGTCTCTCTGTGTATTTACATAAGGGAAGCCCTAGAGTTTTGTGGTTCTAGTCCCACGAGTAACAAATATTTTGCTCTGGGTTCTCCCAGTTTCTCTATTGCTGTTTTGTGCATACAATCCATAGTTACTTTTTTTTCCTACTCCTTGGTAGGAAATCTGACTCTCAACTATCAAGAACTGAGGACAAAGGATGGAAATTGGTTATGCACACAAAGCCCACACTTGCCAGTTTGATAGACAATATTCTTTCATGCATATACCTTATAATTTGATCTCAGTTGGAGGGTTTCCTTCCACTTAAAACAGGCCTCATATATTTGAGGAGTCTACATCTCAGGGAGAATTTAGGTTCAAGAAATGGTAAAGGATTCTTGTATTCCATTGCCAAACTTTGGCTGAAATTTTCTTTCGGTTATGGCTTTAATATTTATTCAGATCTAACTTGTTAGAGGTTCATCAGCATCAAGCTTCTACAGAGTCTAATGAGGGAAATAAGAGATTTTGAAGTAACTGTATTCTAAAACTTTGTGGTTAAAAGTCCTGAGTTATTTTTGCTACTAATATTACATATAGGTGATATTCATAAAATTGCTTTTAAAAATTAGTAAATCCAAATGAAATGTGACCAGTGACAGAAGTATATTAAAGGATATGTCTACACAAATTAATTGGAATAACTATTTTTATTGAAGAGACTTGTCAGTTAGCATAACAACTGCTTTGAATGATTTTTTGTTTTGATTTGACCAAGGCCAAAAAAAAAAAAAGTAAAAAAAAAGTACCCCATTTCTCAAAATCCCAGTCATGGACTTTAATGTTGTAAGGGAACCTGAAGGTTACTTAAGTTCACCTCCCATACAGCACTGACAGATTGCTTTAGCTAGATCATGTGTAGCAAAGAACTTGCTACTAGGCCGGTAGATAATTCCACTCTAATGCAATTATGAATACTAAGAATTTTTCTTTTCTGTCAAGTTGTAGCTTCCATTACTTTCCCTATGGCAGGGGGTGGGTGGGTGGGAAACGTGTCTTTCTCATCTACACAAATGCCTTCAAATATATGGTATAAAAATAATCTTAGCTTACTTTTTCTGAGCATCAGATTCTTTATTTGAAAAAAGGAGGGAGCTAACGCTATGACCTCCTGGGATTTTTGAAGGAATCAAAGCAAACCTGTTTAAGTGTCTCCAATACACTCCAGCACATAGAAAGCACTACTTTACCAGTGTTGTGATTATTATAGTATCGTTGTTGTTTGGTAGCTGTTTTACTTCCCTAACATTTCTTTTTGCCTAGGTATACATTATTTGCCTCTTCATCTGTTCTTAATAGACTAAGGTCAATTTTACCTTAACTTGTAGAGCTGAACATAATATCCACTCGTGGTCCTATAACAGTGCAGAAAAGCATGGGACTATTTGGTTCCTCGGTCTGGACATTCATTTTCTTTTGTTTCAGCCTAGATGTTACCCATTTTTAGTAGCTTTATTCTACCCTTAGATAACACTTTCTCAAGTCCCCAAGTTTATCTATATGAACAGCTTTTAAATATGTCCTTTATCTATCCTTTTTTTTTTTTTCCATTTTAAACTAAAAGCAGGACTTTGAATTTAGCTATATTAAATTATATTTTCCTTTGGGTGTTCTGATTGTTTTAGCTTGGTACGAACTTTAAGAATCTTTGGTCTCTTGTCTGACAAATTATATATATATATTTTTTGACAAATTATATTTTAATTATAACTTTTGGTCATTTGCACATTTGACAAGTCCATTTGCTAAATCCTTAGTGAAGCCATGATGTTGCCTAAGACATGGATTAGGATTAGCATTTCAACATTGTATTTACAATCCAGCAAGAGGAAATGTCCTAATTTAAGGTAATAATGGTGGGACTGGAGGATAAGAGATTGAATTTGGATATGTTTTCTTGATTCAGGTAAATGATTAAATCCTTTAGTTTTCCTTGGTTTTAGAAATAGTTCCTTTTTCTTGATTATTTTCTCACTGTCGACTTCCTTTTTCTTAATTATTTTCTCACTGTCGACTACAATGTATGGGACACACTGGGCCTGTCAGGTTTAGGATCAGAGCTAAGGGGAGAAATAAGTGACAATAGCCTTCAGTAGAATAAAATCCTACTTTAGTAGGAAAACCGGGGAGGTTCCTCTTTTCAGCTATAGAAACCAGCTTGTCAGTCTCCATGTGCTGGATGACAAAGTCCTTGGAGGCATTTCACTTTAAGAAGGAATTAATATTCTCTAGTGACGGTGGACACTTTTGAGATTCAAAGTGTGCTCTATTACTTATTTTGCCAGGACAGCATGCATAAACAACATAAAGCAAAGTATATTTCTGACTCTTTATAGTCAGTAAAATGGGTATTTAAGTAATTGGATTGCACTTTAGAATTGACTAGAAATTTAAAGATTTTTTTTTTTTTAATTTGACAGAGATCACAAGTAGGCAGAGAGGCAGGCAGAGAGGGGGTGTGGGGAGCAGACTCCCAGCTGAGCAGAGAGCCTGATGCGGGGCTCGATCCCAGGACCCTGAGATCATGACCTGAGCTGAAGGCTGAGGCTTAACCCACTGAGACACCCAGGTGCCCCCAAATTTAAAAGTTACTTCGTTCACTTTCTCCCTTCATACAAAAAGCTTCTCATTCAGACCAACCTCTCATAGTTCATATTGAAACACCCTGGAGAGATGAATTTTTAGACTACATGAATGCTTTCAGTGCCAGGAACAGCACTTTTAGGAGGGGTAGTAGAAAGTCTCCCAGAGGGTTTGGCTTAGCAGTTCTAAGCAATAGACAGCTCTAGAGGGAAGTCTTTAGTAGAACTTGTTCCTCACAATGCACGTCCTGGTAATGTATAAGTTAAATTAGTCCCACTTGGCAGCTTCCCAACTATTTGAAGATAGTTAAGTGGAAAGAGTTAAGTGAGTGATGTGGTGGCCGGAGTACCACAATGGTCGCTTGCCCCAAATTGTGCTCAAAATGCTGCCAGTTGGATCATTTCTTCCTAGGTGAATAATTTGGTTATCTGGATTGTTTTTCTTTGCATATGAATGCTGTTGGCAACCTCAACGGCTGCTTCATTGCATTTATTTGGAAATTGCAGTGTATTGTGAATGGACAAATAGTGAGAATTTAGACCCATCAGTCAGTGTGTATTGAAGTAGAGGAAATATTTAGTTACTTATCTTTTAGTAAAATTCTGTAATTTTTAAAAATATTCCATGTTGAAATATTTAACCAGACTGTACCTTCTTAAACCACTTCTCTTAGTTCTTTAATATGAGATCAAATATTGACTCTGGGAAACTTTCATGGTTTACTATATTCTAGCTCCTTGTGCTCTGTCCCTCCCCAACCCGTTATCATGCTCAGCACAACATGTTTATTTTTCCTTTCTTGCTCTTCTCCTGACGATACTAGTATTAATTGCATACCTAACTATATTCCAAGCTCTGTCTACAAGGTTTTATCTGTATTAATTCAGTTAGTCCTTACCACAAACTTATGAGAGTGCCACCATTATCATTCCCATTTCAAAGGAGAGGAAACTGGGGTGTTGAGAGTTAAGGAAATTATCCAAAATTATAAAGCCCTATATCCCAAAAAGTCTGATTTCAAGTTTGGGCTCATAACCATTATCTTAGACTGCTTCTCTAGATCAGCAACTGGAAGTCAAGATCAAGCTTTTATCTTGGTGTTATCAACATCTGGTATACTGTCTAGTACATAGCAGGGACTAAATAAGTCTGAAATAAATGAACAAAGGGACTTCCTATTTTCTACTTATTTTAAGTATTTTGAGTGATAGAAGACAAAGATCATCAAGATTTTAAGATTTTAGAGGACTTTACAAACTTATTTTATGCACGCACTTATTTTGCACCTGGAAAAACCATGATACATAGAGGTAAGTCATATGCATAGGATCACTTGTAGTTTAGCTAACATTTCCTAATCTCCTGCTGTATGCTAGAACCAATTTTAGTTGTCTTACATGTATTATCCTGTCTAATCCTCATCTAATTGGATATTCTTATTATTCCATTTTAGAAATGAGGAAACTGAGGCATAGATTATCCAGTGTCTCAGATATGTTAGGTAGCAGAGTAAGAAAAAGAGTACAAGTTGACTGGCTTCAGAATTCATGCTGTTACCTACTAAATTAGCATATCTGATTACTGCCAGATGTAGCCCCAAGTGAATGCTCTCAGTCTTTCCATATTTTATCTGCGTATTAAAAAAAAAAACTATTTTAAACTTTATCTGAATTTTATCGAAATTTCATAATACATTTAATATTTTATTTTGCTTGAGCTTTTTTTAAATTAACATATAATATATTATGTGCCCCAGGGGTATAGGTCTGTGAATCATGAGTCTCACACAATTCACAGCACCAATGTCCATCACCCAGATACCCCATCCCTCCCCCACCGACCCAGCAGCCTTCAGTTTGTTTCCTAAGATTAAGAGTCTCTTATGGTTTGTTTCTTCCCAAGTCCCATTTTGTTTCATTTTTTCCCTCCCTTCCCCCCATGAACCTCTACCCTGCCTCTCAAATTCCTCATATCAGAGAGATCATATGATAATTGTCTTTTTCTGACTGAATTATTTTGCTTAGCATAATACCCTCTAGTTCTATCCATGTCGTTGCAAATGGCAAGATTTCGTTTTTTGATGGCTGCATAATATTCCATTGTGTGTACACATATATGTGTATACACACACACACACATATATATATATCTTCTTTATCCATTAAGTCTCTTGATTTTTAGACTATGTATTACATGTCTACAGATGTTACTGAGAGAAATCCTTATGCGGTTTTGTGTTTTTTTTTTAAAGATTCTATTTATTTATTTGACAGAGATCACAAGTAGGCAGAGAGGCAGGCAGAGAGAGAGAGGGGGAAGCAGTCTCCCTGCTGAGCAGAGAGCCGGATGCGGGGCTCGATCCTGGGACCCCGGGATCATAACCTGAGCTGAAGGCAGAGGCTCAACCCACTGAGCCACCCAGGCGCCGCCTTTACGTAGTTTTTAAAACAATTCCTTAATTTACTCTAGAGAACTTCCTTAAAAAAAAATAAAGATTTAATTTATTTATTTGTGAGAGAGAGCACAAGCAGGGAGAATGGCAGGCAGAGGTTGATGCAGGCTCCCTGCTGAGCAAGGAGCCCAATGTGGGACTTCATCCCAGGACCTGAGCCAAAGGCAGACACTGAACCAACTGAGTCACCCAGGCGTCCCTAGAGAACTTGCATTTTTAAAAAAGGTTTTTTATGAGTACCCTAAAAGTGTCAATTGTCAGCAGCTGTACATAGGAATTGAAATATATATATTGTGTGTGTATGCATATGTAATAGTATGTGTGTATGTATATGTATGTGTGTATATATGCATGTGTATGTGTGTGTATATATATATATATATATATGTAAAATCTTTAAATATTTGGTCCTTCAAAACAGATTTATGAAATTTGCTCTGCAGCTTCTGGTTTCCATTAAAAACAAAAGATAATAACATAATGACAATGTTGACACCTTTCATTTATTTGCAGGTAGTTTTATTATTATTGAGAGGATGTTGTTAATAGAATTCTTACGGGTCCTAGATGAACTAGAATGCATTATAATTTTCAGGAGGGGATTTGGGGACTATATTAATTTTTATACTGTATAATAATTTATTCAGAATTTATTAGCTTATAAGATTTGTCGTCTTATAGGTTTTTGTTTTCAGCAATCTGGACACAGTTCAGGTGAGTCCTCTGCTTCATGGTTCCCCGTGAGGCTATAATCAAGATATTGGCCATGACTGTTGTCTCATCTGAATGTTAGATTGGGAATTCACTTCTGTGCTTATCTGGATTCAGTTCCTTGTGAGTGGTTGAACTGGGGGCCATAGTTCATTGCCACATGGGCCTCTCCAACATGAAACTTAATTCATTAAAGCATGCTTGCTGAAAAGGAAATAGAGAGGGTCTGTTAGGAAGCTAGAAGTCACAGCCTTGCAAACTGATTGCATGAGTGCCATCCCATTAATTTTGCCATAGTTTATTAATTAGAAACAAATCACTCAACCTAGACCATGTTCTAGGGGAAGAAATTACACAAGTTTGAAAGTTTTAGGATGCAGAGAAGATTGGGGTCCATCTTAGAAGACTGCCTATCACAGGGGCAGAAATGCAAACTTTCTTTTATTAGTATAAGAGAATAAGAGGGAAATAAAGCTTATTTTTTGTGTTTATATTTCAGTCCTCAATTTATCATTTCCTTGTTTATTAAAGTTTATTGGGGGGATTAATTGTTTAGTTGGTTGTTTTATGCTTGTTATTAACTTATGGATAGTAAAAAAAAGCTTCATTAAAAGTTTTTCCCTTCTATTGGGGTTGTATTGAATAGTTGACTACCAGCAAGAAATAATTTTTGCGTGTTCTGATTTGTGATTCATAAGCTTTTTACTCTTAAATAACTCTCCAGACCTAAGAGTCGCATTTTATTCCTTTACGTGTGGTGCCCCAGCTGTGAAAATCTTATGATCACCTATGAGATTGAGGGCATGTGTGCCAACAACCTCAGCTGTAAAGATTTTACACATTTAATTCCTCAGTTTCTAAAGCCCTTTCAGCTGTCTGCTCTAACGAGTCCATCTGTGGATATATATTTTTAAACTAATGCTATAATGTAGTATTTTTTATGTGGCTGAACCAGTTATCTAGTCATGTTGATTCTTCCAAGGGAAGCTTAAGTAATGTTCATGCTACCTAGTGCCAACCTGTGCTGCTTAAGAGATGCTTTCAGGAGTCCTAATGGGACCTATTTCAGATTTGGCCTTCAGCTTTGGCTCTGTTTCCTCTCTTTCTTCATATCATCATTGCCAAGGTTATTGCTGTTGTTATTATCATCTAAAAGCATGTACTTATTTTTCAAATAAGCAGTAAAGGACTTATATTTCACTTAACCCCTAAGAATATGGAGCTAAGACAAGTCTTGCACTATGTCTTTCTGAAGGTTTATTATCCAAGGTAAAGTTCTCATGTCGTCATTATACAGTTAATAAATAAAATGTTGACCACATAAGTGTTCTTAAAGGGTGGTTTGTTTCATAAACTGACTCTTCCTGTACTTGTTTGCTCTGTTCTTCAATAAAAAAAAAAGAATATCAATAAGGCATCTATTGACTTGTTTTGAAAATAAAATGGCCTCTAAAACAGTTTGTGTTTCAGTATGTAGAGAAAGCCCTATCACCAATAAAAATTTATTTATGTATTTATTCATTCATTTATTCATGAAAACAGAGCCATCAACAAGCAAAATATAATTAGCATCTGGAATTTATTGTTTGTGGCATACTTTGGCCACAACATATATCCTATATGAATATAAGTTAAAGGTAACTGGATTTTGAAGGATAGGGTTGGTAACATTAAACCCATTATATAGTGGGGTTTTGCAATGATTTTTTTAATACATTGTATTGACTCTAAGACACTAGTGATTATAAGTAGCATTATTATTTTAGATAAAGGAATAAAATACTGCCAATTCAATGATGACACTATAATTTTTATCACTTTGATTGTAATATGTATCTTGACTTGGAGAAGTTAAAATGTGGTAGGACCGCATCTCAAGCGGATCAATAGCTAATTAATTCAAGAGAGGAAGAGACACTGAATTGTTTTAAGAACCCACTACAAATACTGACAAGTGGCCTGCTGCTTAGGGTTTTTAATAGTATGGTGCCTTTCACTGAAATTTAATTGAGGTTTGTCTTACTATAATTAACCACCTGAGTTTCTCAAACTTTCTCACTGAGATGCTCCTAGGCTCCTAGGTAGAGAGAAAAAGAAGGAAAATCCAACAATTTGCAAGTATAGCATTAAATTATCCAGCCCAATACAAAATTTATAAATATTAATGAGGTAGCAATAAATATGCTGAATTATCAATTTATTATCAATTTTTAATATAAAATACTTACCTTATTTTCACATTTTTAAATAAAATTAACCTTCAAAAAGTTGTTTCATATTTTTCCTGTGGTTCTGTGTCATAGACATATTGCAGGATACCTGAGGTTTTAGTATCCTTGGAGACTCAGGCAAGTAGAGGCACTATATAGGCTTATATAGCAAAGATCCTTATAGCAAAGGATCTTCATGATTTTTGAGTGCTCCCCAAAATATGACAAGGCCAAAAATAAATAACTTAGTCTCATTAATGTGCATTAATATAAAATTCTTGCATCGGACTCCATCCATACACTACCTTCTTGTGGAGAGTTATGTCTGTTAGGATTTAACAAAATTTTATCTAAATGAGAGAAAACTGAAACTGCCTCCCTTGATCATAAAAATATAGTATAATTAAGCTGAATGTTAGTTTTCTCCCCTACTCCCATGTACTTTCATCAGGTAGCAAGTTGACTAGCACACAGTATTCTCTTTAAATTCTGTGTGTGTGTGTGTGTGTGTGTTGCAGAAGTATTCTGTTAGAAAGTCTTTAATGTTCTAGCAAGGATTTAAACCAAGCCCAGGTGAAAATAGTAAGATCTTACATTAAGCCCTGTATTTGTTCATTCATTCAACAGCAGAGAAGTGCTTAGTCATGTGTGTACAAATGTGAGTTATAATGCACTGGTTCAATCTATTTAAGAGATATTAATCCAATTTTATCTTTAGTTTAATTCACAAAATCCAAATAGGCACTTAGTAGCCCTTTTTTTATGTGTCCAAAGTCATGATCTACTTAGACACCTCCTGCTTAAAATCTCCCACCCCTGATCCTACCCCATTCCCACTCCTCAACTTTTCACCCCACCCCAAAAAGGAGGGATTGCGAATCCATTCATGCTATAGAATATGCTTATAGGTACTGATTTAAAAATAAGCACTTCATGGGGCGCCTGGGGGGCTCAGTGGGTTAAAGCCTCTGCCTTCAGCTCGGGTCATGATCCCAGGGTCCTGGGATCGAGCCCCACATCGGGTTCTCTGCTCTGTGGGGAGCCTGCTTCCTCCTCTCTCTCTCTCTGTCTCTCTGCCTAGTTGTGATCTCTGTCAAATAAATAAATAAAATCTTTAAAAAAAAAATAAGCACTTCACACTCCACCACATTGTGGAACTGTTGAACAGCTCTTCTTGAAGGATACTTGGAGCATTTCATTTACAGATCAGACTGTAAAAGACTCAGATGCATCCTTGTCCCTTCAGTGGCCACATAACACAGAGATATGACTGTTCAAAACAAGTAGAGAAATTATGGTGATGCTTTCTGCATGTTTTCATAGAGCAGGTCAAATCTGCTGAAGATCACTTGGAGTCCATGAAATTTATGACGGGAGTTTTTTGCACTTAGTTACCAATCAGTCCTTTGTTCTCTTTTCACTTATTTCTAAAGCAGAGGGCAGAAAATTGAAAATGAATTTTAGGGTAAATTAACATTTTTATTCAATTCCCTGTATTTTTTATTTGATGTATTTTTGGAGCCTGCCATTTTTTCCCTACTACAGTGACATTCTGCAGAGGCAATCAAGCATGCATTAGAAGGTCTAAGACTAGATGCACGAAATAACTTACTTCATGTAAACTGGCTTGTCCATGCAACCAAGTAACCTAAAGCTTGTATTGGTTAATGTAAATTGGAAGTAGGCATCTTTGGGTTATGAACACTGAAACTGTTGTAAACATTGGTAGTAGCATGCAGTGCAATTTCTTATTTATGCCTGGTTCCCACATACTATGGGTTGAATTCTTCTCAACTTCTCATTTTGTCTTCTTGACTGAAAATTTTTATTTAATTAAAGTATTTCATATTGTATCCTCCTATAAGTTGTTGGGCACATGGACAGATTTTCTCATTAAATATAAAATGAAGCCAAAAATTACTCCATACGAGATTTAAGAAAAGAGAGAGAGAGCAAAAAAACTGGGATGCAGAATTATGCATATCTAGAGCTCTTAGATCAACTAAGCATTGAAAGTACAGGAACTTACTGAACAGAGCTCAAATTGTCTTAGACTGAGTTATAAGTAACAGCTTTGAAGTCTTGGATTTGAACTTGCTAGCCATGTAATTTTCTGCTAGTTACTTAACCCTTTGGGATCTTGATTTTGTCATATGTCATGTGTAGAGGGAAGATAGTAGCATTTATTAGATGAGATTATTGGGAAGATTAAATGAGATAATACATGCAAAGCAATTAGCATGGTATTAGACCTCCTGGACCAATGTTCAATGTGAGCAATATATATTTAGTGAGAGGGAAGGGAAAATAATATTTTATAGAAAAAAATTTCTTTCTTTATAGTAAGGGATATTTTGATGCGTGCAAACATAATAGAACATTTTGATGCATTTGAATTCTTTTAATACTTTTTCACTCCTAAGTTACAATTGGTCCTTTTCTCTCACCAGAAAAAAAATTATCTACTAGGGATAGGATAGGGATGCTTAATCAAATGTTTAAAAATTATTTTTTCCTTTGTTTCAGTTTAGAAAATATTTTATATTTTATGACACTTCTGCTTTCTGATTGGAAGCATTTCCAATCTGTAAGCAGGTCAGACTTTCTTTTGACATGGACAATTTTAAGAACTTTTGATGAGCTAGTTTATTAAAGTTGCAAGCAGAATTCACAAGTCAGAATTTCCGTTAATACTTTTTTTTTGTAACATGTTGAGATGGAAAAACAGCAGTTATTGTAATAAATAAACTCATTGTTTATCTTTGTATACATTCTGCATGTTACAGTAGTTACATGTTATAGTAGTCATAAAATTCTCAATTAAGTTCAAAATCCCAGTTAGCAGACCATTGTAATTAATGTCAAAAACATTAATCAAATCTTGTTTATCAGTACATACTGGAATTTTAGCTACACATGGACCAGAATGCTTCTAATTCTAACTTGGCCTTCAGTTGCAGAAACTTGAAGTTCTTATCTGTCAAAATAGAAATCAAATGATCTTCTATTTTATTTTTGGTTTCACATTCAGTATGAACATAACTTTCTGTAAAACAAGCTTTGATATATGAGGAAGGAGCTAAAAAGATTTACCTACTAATTCACTTACTTCTACAGAGTCATTGTCCTAAAACAATACCCTTAGTTATCCTCCCCCTCTCACTTCGGTGTGTATGTGTTTTGTGTATATGTGCATTATGTGTGTGTGATTTCCTAAATCACAAAATTCGTGGGAGGCATAGCGAATGGCTTAAACTTCAGACAATGAAATAGATTACTTCTTGTAAAGAGCCTTATCCACTTATTAATAGTTTCAGTTGACTAAGACTGGGACATAAACAACTCATCTGGCTAGCTTTAGATTTATCAGTAGAACTGGCAGTTGTGTACTTTCAAATTTACCTCTCAAAAAAAGAGATTAGGATTGGCAAAGAGCTATTGTTATTTTAAATTTTGCTTACTGGCACTAATTTGGAGCGATTAGGATCAGTTTTTACTTCAGCAACTACATAAAAGTCTTACATGGAAATCTAAATTAGCCAATAATCATATTATAATTTATTCGGTGATGTTTAATTCCCCTTAAAATGGTAGCCTGTTTAGTTGGTTGACTGCCTTACCTCTTAGCATAACTTTGTTGTCTGTTACTATTATAGAATAATCATTATTATGGTGATTATTATTTCCATACAAGAATGAGGCATAAGCATGTAGCACTTATTTTCTTCTGCTGTCTCTAGATTTTTAGGAGTATCCTACTCAGGGTTTTCAGACTTGTTTATATAACTATGGAGTGATATGTATGTATTAATGTAATTCAAGGTACAATATATAATAAAACTTTGTGTGAAAATATTATTGTGTAGAATGTTTTATTGTCTGTTATACTAGTAAAGTGATACTCACCACATAGTTAGAGTAATAAAATTTTTAGAAGAGTATGTGATACAGCTGTACTGTATTGAAGAAAAATGACAATATTAGACACATCTCCCATTTGTTGAAAGCAGAAAGCAAAGTAGTTTTTATCCTAAAAATATTGCTTTATTAAACGCTGTCTTGTTCAGTCTCCTGGGAAAGTAAGATGTTCAAAATAAGTGTATTCAGAGATTTGCTTTTTACTTTTAGGCTGGGATCTTTAGTTTTCTATTTCCATTTTTTAAAGAATAAATGTCATATCATATACACTTCGAGACTCATATTTTGGAAGAATGCCACAAGAACAGTAGACTACATTTAACACTTTATTTCTAGGCCTTTAGAAAAATTATAAAAGCAAGTTTATTGTGCATTTCACCTTTTCCACTGCTCACTGTTGTATATAGTGATTTATCTTGTTTGTATAAACCTCAAACATTTGATAAGATTTGGGGGAAGAAATTGGGCTAGATTACTAAAAGTTCAAGTTCAGAGATTTAAGTAAATTTATATTTGAATCAGTGTGGTTTTTAGTCATCCATAAGTGATTTAAAAGAGAAGTAAAAAGCTTATGACCTTCTCTACATCTCAGTTTTTAGAAGAGGACTTTTGACTTGAGATGCTTTTTATTCAGGCCTGAACCCAGCATACCACTGAGCATGGAGTTTCTTTTTAAAGAGAAATATGCATGTGGAATGTTGTTGCTACAGAAAAGATTATGCAAACATCTCTGCTTTGCTCAAGACATCCAAGTTCACAGAAAACTATTTGTGACTTCAACTGCTACCCAGCTTTCTGTTTTAATGTTGACCAAGTAATGTTTGGTTGACCTAATTTATAACAGCACATAGAACATTTTTGAAACTTTAATAAAATTTTTAAAAAATTTTTGTTCACTTGAAAGAAAGGCACAGCAAACCCTGTTTTTAATGATAATGCCTGTTCTCACATCAGCTGATGTGCTTGGTGCACACACCAGGTCTCAAGAGTACATTCCACATGGTAGGCAGAAAACCAATGAAGATCAACTTTCTGACTTCTTGTTCTTATAAAAACATGCTTTTTACAGCTTCATTCCAATCCCAAAGTCATGGGTCTTTCTAAGGCTGTTTTCATGCTTGAAGATGTTGACAAAAGAGACTAATGAGAAGGGAGGTTCTCCAACCAGATTCCTTCTTAAGGACGAAAGGCTTGATTGTGAGTTTAGTTAGGTCTTGCTGCCTCACTTATTGGAGATATTTTATTGTAAGTTTGGCAATAGGTAAGGGATATTTAACAACAGCCACAGCAAAATTGCAAACTTTACCCACAATGACTCATGAGGAAAGGGCAGAAATTACCATAAATATCTATTTTCTTATTTATAAACTCTCGTTTTGAAACATCGTGCCTCATTCCAAACATAAGTTGGTTCACCAAAAAGCACAATGCAAAGGCTCTTGTATTCTTAGAATGGAAGGCCAGGGTTAAACCACATTGCCAGGGAATTCAGCGATAGTTATTAATCATGGAATGTAGGAAAACAGGAGACACTTGCTAGAAATGTAAGCAGAGACATCTATTAAGACATTTAGCAAAAGATATGCAGAGTTTAAGTCATTTACAAGTTTAATATATGAGACAGTTCCATCAAAAATTAGAAAAATACTCTTGTAAGTTTAAACTATAAACCAAAGAAGTGTGCTACAACTTCAAAGTGTTATTTGTAAATAAAGTTATAGAAAACAGTGTTCTACATTTCTGTGCTATTCACACTGAGATAAAGAAACAGACCTCCTATGCATGAACTTATTTTGAACCAAAAAAGGGTCCTGTTAAACCGTTCCTGCCATCTTTCCTAATCATACAATCTCAGTAAAGGGGAAAGAGGCTACACAGTGAGGTAGCAAGACATCTGGGAGCTATTTTTAGGTTGAGTAACTGGGTTCTGAGGGAGTATTTTGAGAAGGTGGGTAGAGAAGAAGACATATGGGGACCAAAGGTCATGGAAAAGAGTTCAACCTATTTCCAAGTCACTTCACTTTACAATCACAAGCAACATTTTGGGGATGTACACCATAGACATTTTAGCCTCTTAAATCGTCCTCCCATTGTATGTTCTTTGCCTTCTCAACAGGACATACAAATTATTTTATAGAACACATTAACACTAGTGTAGATTTATTTTTTGTTTATTATTTTTTAAAGACAGGAAAATATTAGATTCAGTTAAAGAGTCAGAAACAATGTTAAGCAGGTGAATTTTTATTTTTATTATGTTAGTCACCATACGATACCTCATTAGTTTTTGATGTAGTGTTCCAGGATTCATTGTTTGCATACAACACCCAGTGCAGGTGAGTTTTGTAAGAGAAACCTGACATTTCCATCCTGAATTCAAACTCCTTCAGAGTAGTAAATTAGATACGCAGTGTTGTACATTATATCTCAATCCATTCACATATAATTTAGTTTGGCTAACAAAATATGTGATACTTCTTTTGTGTAGAAAATGTACTAGTTCCTATTTAGAGTGTACTTGTACAGGGTATATCTATCTATGTAGCAAGACATGTAGATAGATATCAGTTTACTCTAATGACTTAAAAAAAAATGTTGAAGGTTTGTAGCAAGGTGCATGTTAACACTACCAGATACTCAGAAGTGAGAGAAAACTGGCTCAGAACTTGCTCTAAATGACTTGTCTGGAAATTGATTTCTGTTGTATCAAACAGAATGGTCTTGTCCAATAGCAGCATGTCTTGAGTCAGAGAAAAGAGATAAAATCTAAGTGGTGCTGATATCATCTCACTAGCCTAGTCACCCTCTCCATAAAACTTCTCAACTATTGTATTTGAGGTTGTTTAAGGTCACTCAAGTACATCTATTAAAAAAAAAAAAGCAAGCAGGATTGTAGACCACACCATATGAGTAGCATGCTATGCTCATTTCTTTTTTAAATCATTTGCCTTGGAATGTACCACCAGTGAAGCATAAAACAGAACAGAAGCTGAGTCAGACTTTAGGCAGTTCTTTGTTTCTCAGCTAATGATTTTTATTACTGTAAGTGGCAGGTGTTCATCACTGAAAAATGAGAGAATACAGATAGGCTAAAGGAAATAAAAGTCACCTGCAATGTTGCAGAAACAACCATAGCCATTTTTCACCTCCTTTTGGTGAACTCTCACAGGTTTTTTTCTTTACAGAAGTATGAATTTATTCCAAAAATGGGGTCATTTTATACATTATATTTCAAAAGCTGTTTTTTTTTTAGTCTCAATGATATACTAACTACGTCTTTCCATGTCAAGAAATGTATTTTGCCATCTCATTATATAATAGCCAGTTAGAATTCAATTATCTAAATGTATTCTACTTTACCCAGTCATCTCCTATTGAACATAGATTTTAAACCAGTTTTTATATATAGATAGTATTGTAATGAACATCTTTGTAAATAAATTTCTGTACCTATTCTTAATTATTTTTCATCAGAATTCTTGGAAGTCAAATTTCTGGATCAAAGGTAATATACAGAAGTTCAAGACCTCTTCAGATAGTCTGTGGCAAATTTATGTATACTCCCATTTGCATTACATGAGAGTGACCATGCCTCAAAAGCAGAAACACACACATATGTATATTTTTACAAGCATCGGGCTCAACCATTTAAAAAATTCACTGAACATTTGTCCATTTTGGATGTCAAGTTATAGTAAACTTTACCCTGTAGAGCCAACTCCAGTAGGGGAAATAGGCCCTATAAGTTCATTGTAATTTATATATTAAACATTTTCAGAATGTCTAGTGTGTGTTTAGTGAAAATTTAGCAAGTGGAGATTTCCATGAGGAAGAATAAGAACAGAACCAGCATTTCTTGAGTCTGTATTGTGTGACAAATTTAAATAGAAAATATTTTCTTCAGTTTTGAGATGAGGGAGCTAAAGCTCTTGGAGGTTGGACAGTTCATGCAAATTCACACAGGTAGCTCAAGCTAAAATGGAATGGGAATCCACATCTGTTTGGCTTGATTGTCCAGTTGTATCCAAGAGACTTTAATTGTGAAAGATAGGAGTAAATTTCATTGCTTTTGTTGTCTTTAATTTTTTTTACTTAGCCACAAGAAAATTTGGTGTCTATCTCTATCTATGGAAAATAGTAGGATACATATTTTTTAAAATATCATATATTATTGTAGGTATTGTGTCAGAATGATTGTTGGTTTTATTTTGCTGAATATTACTGCCCTGTCGTACTCTGTCCATTGTATAAGGAACTTGATGTAGCTAACGTACACACACTCTCAGACTCAAACTAATTCACATACAGATATGTACATATGTAAGCATATACATACAGATATTAAGTATAAAATAAACATTTGGGAATTAGAGTAATAGAAAATAAAGATAGCAAAACAGAATCACCATGGTGAAATATATACTATGTAGTCCTTTAAAATTGATAGTGGTGAATTAAAACTTAGACTAAATTTTCTAGCACTCAAAGGAAAAGGTAAACATATCAGGTATAAGAATTTAGGAATTCAGGAGAAAAACATTTTTCTTGATACTCCTAGATCAGTGGTCTAAAAAGAAAGATCTTAGTTTGTTGCTCAACAAAGGATCCCCATAGGCACAGGATGACTTCCACCATAGCATCCCTGTTCTAATGAGATTTTCTTGTCTTTTTCCCCACTAGGCTGTTGTAGTCAGAACGTCTCTCAAATTATTGTCTGCATGATTTATAAGATAACCAGGTCCATATGTAAAGGAGCACCCATTTCAGTCACTTTAAGAAAATGGGAAATGAATAAATGTTACCATATAGATATAGATCTATTGCTATAGTACTAAGTTATCTACAACATTATTAAAACTAAGCGAGAATCTTCTATTGATAAAAGCTCTCCCCTTATTATAAATAGAAGTCAATATCTGTAAAAGCTGAACTCTTTTAGGACCCAGGGTATTCTTTGGAAGATACTGTGCCTAGTATCATAAGGTTAAAAAAAAAATGGTGTGTGTGTGTAGTATGTGTGTATTTGTATATAAATTTGGGGAGAACAGTTTCTCTCGTTTTAAATCTCTTTTTTATTTTTACTTTTATATATATATATATTTTTAAAGATTTTATTTATTTATTTATTTGACAGAGAGATCACAAGCAGGCAGAGAGGCAGGCAGAGAGAGAGGAGGAAGCAGGCTCCCTGCTGAGCAGAGAGCCCGATGCCGAGGCTCGATCCCAGGACTCCGAGATCATGACCTGAGCCGAAGGCAGCGGCTTAACCCACTGAGCCACCCAGGCGCCCTTACTTTTATATTTTTTAAAGACTTTATTTATATGAGAGAGATACAAAGAGAGCACAAGGAGGAGGAAGGGCAGAAGGAGAGGGAGCAGGAAAGGCAGACTTAGAGTTCGATCCCAGGACCCTGAGATCATGACCTGAGCAAAGTCAGACCTACTGAACCAAAGTGTATTTTTTTTATTTAAGAAATGCACATATGAAGACACTTTCTCTGGCCCTAATTGGAGGCATGACCCCCCCCCCCCAAAAAAAAAAAGTGAGGAGGGCAGTTATAGAATGTCAAATAATTTTTACCAAATTGAGATGTGACTTGAAATAATGGTATATTTTCAGGGTATTCTAGTAAATATGCAGAAGGCAGTCAAAAATTTCCTCATCTGTAGCATGAAGTAGCTACCTTCATGGTGTGATTATGGGGATTAAACAAAGTAAATCAAGGGAAACCATTTAGCAGAATGTCAAACAGAGTTAGAGCTCAATAAGTATGATTTATTCTATTGTTACTGGTGTTACCATAGCTTTAGCATCTTTCTATAATTGCCTGCTATAAAATAGGAATACATACATACCTATTCCCATTTTCATATTCTTGGCAGTTCTCTTGGAAATATTTCATTTGGGTCAAGCAATTTTTCAGGATTTTTTTTCTTAAAATAATATTAGACTTCGTTTTGTTTGTTTTGGGTGATTTTGCTCTCTTTTGGATGCTCTTGGCAATTTCATGTGTGCTTGTTATTCTGATTCAAACCTGGGAGGAAAATACATCACAACATTGCATGATTTACAAGACCACACAGTGATTTATAAGGGTTTCCTCCACCCCCCCATAGAGCTTTTAATGGGGAAAACCCATCTATATTGCTGTGTCAAGAAATCACCACCTTTATCACATACCACAGACATAAATGAACCATATAAAAGCAAATAATCCTTAACTCCTCTACAGGAAGCTAGAGCAAAATTTGAGCTTTAGCAGATGCTTAGAATGTGTAACTAGCTGTAGAAACCATGAAATGTGGATACTAACAAGAAGTAAGGCAGATAGTTTATCTAGTACAATGGCTTTAAAAATCATTTTGAAAAACTGAAGTCTTTTAAACAGTATCTAATATACCATATGGTTCCTCTAAGAACTCAAGTCATTTTTAGTTCTGTATCAACTGTACTTGGATTCAGATAGGACCCTTTTGCCATACTCACTTAACTTTGTGTTTTTAATCAAACCACTGAGTAATCTAATGCATTTTTAAATTTTAAAAAGTTTAACAATTACTGATTGCTAGATTCACTCTTAAAGCCTGAATTTTAAAATCAGATATTTAGCTACTTCTAAACTTTGTGAGTGTATCCACATTAGAACAAATTGAAATAAGGGAGGCTTGTTTCATCCAAAGAAAATTATTTTATAGATACATTTCACATATATCTACTCATCATCTAGGATAAATATGCAAAAAATTATACCTAATATCACTAGAATTATGTGAGCTAATACATATAAAGAACTGCAGAAAGTCCTTTATACAAACTAAAAAAATCAATAAATATTACAATGTGGCCTAAATTCGAAACACTTTTCGCCTATTTCAAGAAATCATCCCTGAGTTGAAAATATGTTGATTACAAACTAAGGTATATCTAGTTACATGGCTTGATGCAGAAGTAGAGGAATAGAACTTATTTAAATTATGGAATAGAAAAAGTATATCCCCATACAAGTAAATTCTATTCAGGCATCAGTCTCCAAACAGTGCTGCTTACCTGTTATGTCATCTGAGGGCCCCAGCATTTCAAGTGAAACTATAGATACAGATACAGATTCAGATACATTTCTCTTTGAGAATATCAGAAGTTTTCTTTTATTTTGTCTTATTAATAAGGGATTTATGAAGACAACAAAAAACTCTACCTATATCCCAGATTGAAATATATAGTAATTTACTAAATGGGTAATCATTTTATGTCATATATATACATATATATTTATATCATATATGTAAATAGACCAAAAATATCACCAAGGAGGGAGTCTGTGGTGACACCATAAGTAGAACAATAATTGTCATTGTCATGAGTCATTGTCATTGTCACACTGAGCACCACTTATGTTAAATAAAAATATTTCATAAAATTATAGCATATTCATTAGACGTCTCCATTCTTCCTACTCTTCTCCATTTACAGCTCACTGCAGGGAAGAAATATGACTTTGTTTTTATTCTCCATTCATACAGGCGCTCTAGAAGTCCCTAGGCTTCCTTCCTTCCTCCCTCGCTCCCTTTTTCCCTCCCTCCTCCTTTCCTCCTTCTCTTCTCCTTCCCTCCCTTCCTACTCCTTCCCTCCCTCCCTCTTTCCCTCTCTTTCTCTGTTCTTCCTTTTCTTTTCTTTTTTCTTTTTCTTTCGTTTTCTTTTCTTTTCCCTCCCTTCCTCTGTTTTCCTTCCTTCTTTCCTTTCCTTCCCTCCCTTCCTTCCTTCCTTCCTTTCCTCACTCTCTCCCTTCCTTCCTTCCTTCCTATCTACTTACCTACGAATATATACATGTATAAGATTTTTCCCTAAACTTTGGAAGGATGTTGAAGACATTGTGCCCTATAACTTCTAAATATTTCAATGTGTATTTCCTAAGAATACAGCCATTTTTAAACATAATTGCATTACAGTTATCAAAACCAGGATATTTAATCTTGATATTATACTGTTACCTAGTCCAGAGTTCCTACTCAGAGTTCATCCATTGTCCCATTATGTCCTTTATAGCTTTTCTTTTTCTTGGTCCAGAATTCAGTCCAGCACTATATATTGAATTTATTCATGTTTTATTTTTTAATTTTTTTATGTTTCAGGGTTTTATTTAATTTTTAGTTAACATATAGTGTAATATTAGTTTCAGGAATAGAATTTGGTGATTCATCACTTACATATAACAACCAGTGCTCATCACAAGTGCCCTCCTTAATACCCATCACCCACATAGACCATCCCCCTGCTGCCTCCTCTTCAGCCACCCTCAGTTTGTTCTTTATCCATGGATTGAATTTAATGTCAAATTTTATGTGTGTTTCAAGATCCTTGATCTTGACATTCTTGGAGTTCAGGCTAATGGCATTTAATTTTAGATATGCTTTATTTCTTCCTGAATTTAATAAGATTATGCATTTTTTACAAGAAAAATTATGCATTTTTTATAGGTAAACTACTAAAATGGTAGTCTTTCTCAATACTTTATATCAGGTGTCAAAAGATGTTAGCATGTTCCAATGTTAGTGTTGTTAGTTTTCTCCTGGTGGTAATCCAGCAGGTTTCTCTGCTGTAAAGGCAACATTCTCAGTTTGTAATTAGTACATATTTGTAAGGAGATACTCTGAGACTATTTATGTATCTGTTCCTCATCACACTTTAAATTACTACTTTTTACATCCACTGATGATTTTCTAAATCCATTATTATATCTACATTTATTGATTGGCATTCTCCTTTAAGGAAGGCATTTTCCTTCATTTCTTTATTTTTTCATTCATTTATCTATATCAAATGGGCTCATTCTATAGCTAATTCTATGTTCTATGTTATCTTTTTATTTTTATTTCTGTATCTAAATCTACACCTATCTGTATAATGTGTGTGTGTAAACCATTAGTTCACACTTCTATCTCCCAATTCCTTTATGATAGTGGAGGGTAGTTTCCATCTAGCCTGCCTTCTTCCCAAATATATATCTGTCTTCTTCAAAAGAAGAAACTTGGTTTTTATTATTCTCTACATAATTATTAATTTTATTATGACTCAGGTATTAAAAAGATTGTTTCAGAATTAACACTATAAAAAGCAAACCTACTAAATAGAGTTCAATAGTTTCCATTTTTTAAATTGTTTTCTTCTTTGTAATTAGGTTATATACAGTGATATATACATATCTTAAATGTACAAATTGATTAATTTTATCACATATGCAAATACTCATAAAACATGTAACCCTAAATGGAACATTTGCATAAACCAGAAAGTTCCCAGAAAGAGAAGAGAGATGAAGGGAGGAGGGGATGTGTGTAGATCATGAAGGGTCTTATAGGGCATTGTTGGGTATATTAGGCAGTTATCACTGTAATTATGTATAACAATAACCCCAAAACTCAGTATCTTCAATAAACATTTTTTCTTACTTGGGTCAGCAGGTCACTTGTGACTTGTGACTAAGCTTGACTTGGATTGATTGGGCTTGGGTTCATGTTGCAAGTTGGGCTCAAGTCTGTCCCTTGTATCTCCTCATTCTGGGTCCATAGCCATCTGGGCTATGCTCTTCTCATAGTGAATAGCATAGAACAAGAGAAGTGAGTGAAAATACACGACGTCTCTTGAAGACATGGTTCAGAACTGAAACATGATCTCTTTTACCTAGTTCGTTGACCAAAGAAAGCCAGTTTGTTCAAGCCCAAAGTCAGAGGGACAGGAATGTGAATTCTGTCTACTCTTGTGAAAGATACTAAAATCCACACGGCAAAGAACATGAATGCATAATTCTATTACAGAGAGCCGATGAGAGTTGGGGACAATCTAATTGGCCATATAGGTACTTTGCCTCTGAGTAACATGTGGAACCTCTGAAGAGTTTTAGGAGATAATTGAGTTTAAATTTCAAAAGTGCCAGTCTGGTATATATTCTCAGGGACAAGAGTAGGAGCAAGGAGACTAGGTAGGAGTTACCACAACAATTCAGTGAGGGATGATCGTGGTTCAGAGGAGGGTGGTATCAGTAGAAGTAGAGAGTAGTGGTCAATTGTGGATATGTTTTGATGGTAAGTAACAGGATTTCCTGAAGGATTGGATATGGAAGACAATAAGAAAAAGAGGAATGAGAGGTAAGTTTGAAGTTTTCAACCTAAAAGGGCAATTAGAAGAAAAGAGGGGCATCAATTGAGATGTGGAAGGCTATATGTAGAGCAGGTCTTAGTAGAAGAGTAGGTGCTGTTTTTATTATTTTATGTCAGAGTTACCTATTATGTATCCAAATGAAGAGGTCAAGTATGAAATAGTCAGGTCTAGAGTTTAAGTAGGGAAATCTGAGCTGAGGAGTTAAGTTAGGGACACTTAAGTATATAGATGATATTTAAATCCACGTCTCATATTCTTTGCAGTTGCCACATACTTGGACTGTTTGGTTCTATTCTTCCCATTTTCCATTTCATCTTCCATTCTGCCACATTTATGCTTTGAAAGCAAAATTCTGATTCTGTTACTCCTTGCCTTAAAAACTTAGCCATAGCTTAAAGACAAAATCCAAACTTTACATAGTGCTTCACAATCTAGTCATAATATTCCTACTTTACCTAATAAAATCCTCTTTATCTTTACCAGCCAAACTCAAACATCAGCTCTTTTGTTCAGTTTTCCTGATACCCAGTGAGAGTTATTCTTTTTTCCCTCCATGTTCCCTCAGAACTTGTATGCTTTTTTCCTGCATTGTCCAGTATGGTAGTTACTAGCTATATGTACATCGAGATGTGCTGCAAATGTAAAATCCACATCTTATTCCAAGACTTAACACAAAAATTTATAAAATCTACCATCAATAATTTTACATACTTGTGAAATGGTGATATTTTTGAGTAAAATATATCATTAAAATTGATTTTACTACTTTAGTTTTTACTTTTTAAATGTGGCCTGCTAGAAACTTTAAGTTTATATATGTGAATTCTCATTAGACAGTGATGCCTTAGAACATATGTAACACTGTGTGCTGCATATCTGTTTTTTTTTTAAAGTTTCTGAATTTTTGAAAATAGAAATTATGTTTGATTCCTCTTTCTAAGACCTGGTAGGATTTTGACTACATGCTCAATAAAGTTTATTGATTTCTGATTGATGCTTGTCCTCAGACACTGATCTGCATATAGATTGTTTATAATATGAACCTAAGTAGAATTTGATAAAAAAATCAACTATAGGTGGTCCATAGTATGTATTTAAGAAACCCAAGTACTTGACAAAGTCACCCAAAATTTTAGCTGATCACATTATTTGTATCATTATCTCAGCCTGCTTCCTAAAGGTAGCATATTCAGGATTAAATTACAAATTAAAATTTTGAATGGTTTGTAGTAAAGATTGATAATATCACATATTTTTAAAAGTAAAATTTTCAATTTAACTTTTACAAAAACATTTGGATTATAGTCTTTTTTTAAAGATTTTATTTATTTGAGAGAGAGTGAGTGAGTAAGAGAGGGGTGAGGAACAGAGGGAGAAGCAGACTCTCCACTGAGCAGGGAACCTGATACAGGGCTCTATCCTGGCCTTTGAGATCATGACCTGAGCCAGAGGCAGATGCTTACCTACCTCACTGAACCACCCAGGCATTCCAAAGATTATAGTTTTTTATGACTTCATATTTGTAAGCAAATTCTTACTACACTGATTTCTATTTTAATGACATTTCCCTATTAAAGAGAATCATGTTTAATTATTCTTAATCTATTATGAAAGACATAAAATATAGTAATACATAACTTACATAAACTAAGAATTAAAAGTTTTGAAGGAATTCTGAGGACCCAGACACATCTGCAAGGGGTAAAAATAAGGGTGAGTAAGAATATAAATTTTTCTCTTTCACCTAATTTTTTTCACCTCCCCATTGTGTCCAAATACTCCTGATTTTGGAAATAAAATTAAAATGAAGAATATCCACTGAGCAGTAAGATTTGTAAGTATGTAGGATTTGTAATATTTGATGATTCGTCAAAATGGGTAATCCAGTAGAGAAGACAATAAAATGCTTCTTGAAGCTTTCTGCCTGTGAGAAGACTCTGATATGAGAGGGGACATGATGTAATTCTTCGTTATAGAGAACATGTGCAAGGAGAGTGCTGCTGTAGAAAACACAAAGTTAGAGGTTGCAAATTAGTATGTACTGTCCATTCTGTTCAGGGTGAAGTACATTGATTCTAATGATCAGTCCTAGGTGTCTAGACAGAAATACCCCTGCAGGGAAGAAGAATAACATCTCAAGATATGTTAATTGATGTAAATCTCCCTTTGACAAGCTGAATTTCCCCTTTATGGTTCATTCAACAGGGTTTTGGTTTGTTATTTGGTCTCAGGAGTGCTCTGCCTTCAGAAAAGGACTAGAGGCACAATTTATCTTCCATGATAAATTAATAGCTGTCCTCTGATCTACAAATCACTGTTCTATGTGCTTGGTTGGGCTAAATGATTTTTCACTCTCATAAATGTTGTAAAGTAACAAGAATAATGCCTGAATCTGAGACTAAGGGGTATTTCTGTTAAACTCATAAATAGTAAGGAAACCCTATTTAAGCATAGTCTGACAGTTTGTAAGTCTCTTTCTATTCCATATTAGCTTCACTTAACCAAATTTTAAGGTTTCTTTTAGATATTATTGGTGACAAACTCATAAAATTTTATCTCTATATACAAAAATATTCAGATATGTTTACAGAGCTATTTCATTTCACTGAGAACAAGAGGTAGGACCTAATGCTAGAATGTTGACACTGAGTACTCAGTAGTATCATTCTACAGACACTTGGGCCAACTGACAAACAGAAGGCTTGGCTTATTATCACAAACCAAAAATATATCCTTGGTAAGTGAGTGATTTGCTTTTTTCCTCATTAACTGTGTCTAGCTTTCACTTGAAAGATAATGATGCTCAAGGTTCAGTTTAATTCTTAAAAACCTCTTCTTTCAACTAGGTATTCTAAGCCAAAATAATATGTACTTTCAGAACTCCCAGTGTTGTTGAATATCTTGCTCAACACTTAATAGTCTGAGGTTTTGGGGTTTTCTGTTTGGCATTAGGCACTGGTGCCAGTGATTCAGACATGGTATATCCACAAATAACCCATGGACATGCCAAGCCAGATTCTCTCTTCACAGGATATATTCTAAGAGCAATTTAAACACATTGAGAATAGGATACTGACTCTTCTTGGACAGTCCTAATGTCATTGCCATCAAACATAGCAAATCATACCCAAATAGTCTGAATCTGTACTTAGAATTTAAGACTTCAATCAGAGTTCATTTTGTGTTCACCTGCATGGTAACTTCCTATTCAGTGATACTGGTGATCTAATCTCATTTTATCTTTTTGGTTGGAATGGTGTATTAATATACTGTCAAATATTTTTTATTACTCCCACACATTATAAATTACAGCATGTAATTACTGAGACTCAGAATTTTCAGTCCAAGGAAAATGTTAAAGATGACTTATCTCAACTTCCTTATTTTAGGTGCCTCTAGAAGTTATTTAACTTTCTCAAAGACCTTGATTAATAATTAGTTAAGAGCTAGAACTTGGACTGAAACCCAGGTGTCCTAAATTCTAGTCCCAGTGTTTCCATCATATAATTTTGCCATAATAATTGAACCAAAGAGATTTGCTGGAGAGGGAAAAATATGTTGAGGTAGTATTGTTCCAGACCTTTGGGATGACTAGAACATTTTCTCTACCCTCAGAAATTTTATGGTCTAAAGAGCTAGGTAAATAAATCAGAGCATTTAAGTTGTATAGATGCTCTCATAGAAGTATATAAAGTAAAAAATGGGAGCAAAAAATTATCTATTATGTCGGTCAGTGGTTGGAAGATGCTTAATAGGGAATGAGTCTAGAGGGTTTTGAAATAAAGAATGGGCTGGGCATTCTGCATTAGGGAAAGAATATTTAATCCTGGTCTCTGACATGAAGACATTGTGCAGATGTTACCAGAAATATGACTGTAGCTGAAAGAATGTTTTCTTATTCACCCTATGCAGAAAAAATGTGGCACCTTCTTATAGGCAGATGCTTAACAGGCTCAATTACTCAGACTCATGGGACAAAGTGAAATTTAGGCACAGTTTCAGCAGTACTTCTATACCAAACGGGTGTGTGTGTGTGTGTGTTGAAATGTGATCATTGCCACCTTTCAAAGCAGTAGGCTGAAATGACTATATTTGGCGATAGGAGAACTAAGGAAGCTAAAAGATATGGAGCGAGGGTTATCATAGAAGAAATATCAAGTTTACCTAAGACCTATTGTTGTCTTGCAGAAGGAAATCTTCTCAGAGGAGAAGCAGTCCACACTCTGACAATATTTTAAGGGGTTTGGTTTGCTTATTCTTACACTTCTTTGTTGACAGATATGTTACCTGGTAATATACACAATGGCAGATGTGGCACTTACAAAACTCTTAAAATAAACATAAATTAGAATAAAAGAGTAGTACAACCTCAAACTAGGTCAGATGGCAACATTAAAAAAAAATTGGAGTACAATATAACCAATAGCAGTTGTTTTTATTGGGCTGTACTACCATTTGCCAGAATGTATTATTTTTCTTTTTCTTTTTGTGTTTTTGCCAATTTATATCGTAAGGATATTTGATGTGAATATATTTTGTGAAGTGTACTCAAGATCTCTTTATGGAGGATGTGTGTGTATACACACATGTGAAACATGCAAATATTTAAGGAAATTTTCAATTCTCCTTGGTTTCCAGCTAATGCATGGTATATAGGCCTCCGAGGTGATGGGGCTTCTCTTTTTACCTGCAAGGATCTGACTCCTGTTAGGGGTGTGGATTTGCTGAGAGCTGGGTCAGACACTGGACCATGTATGATCTTGTCTTGTCATCACAACAGGACTCTGATGTTATTTTTCTTATTTCAGATCTGAGAGATAAGAAAACTGAGGCTCAGAGGTCAAATAAGTTGTGTAAGATCAAACAGACTGCTTGTGAACAAGAAAAGATTAAAAAAAAAAAAAAAGATCCCCCTGGGGCACCTGGGTGGCTCAGTGGGTTAATGATTCTGCCTTCAGCTCAGGTCATGATCTCGGGGTCCTGGGATCGAGTCCCTCATTGGGTTCTCTGCTCAGCAGGGAGCCTGCTTCCTCCTCTCTCTCTGCCTGCCTCTCTGCCTACTTGGATCTCTGTCTGTCAAATAAATAAATAAAATCTTTAAAAAAAAAAAAAAAAGACCTCCCTGACTCCTGAAATGACTTCCTGTCTATTATGCTATACCGTATGAAAGTGCAGAGCGAAAGGAGCATATTCTGTAGAGAAAAAACTATAGAACAGAACGCTTAGAATAATTCATAAGAGGAATGACCAGGGTACCAAGAAACTCATGGAATTTGGTAGCTTTCTTCAAATATTGACAAGATTATCAGGGCATAGGAACAATGACAGTTGCTTTGAATGACCTTTAGGGCTAGAATATGAAATGACACGAATGTTTAAAATTGCAGGGTAACATCATTATATGAAGGAATTTTCCAAAGAGATAAAGATGGACTACACTTGCTTCAAAGCTATCAGTTTTCTGTCATTGGACAGAATCATAGGCTGTATAAGCATTTGATAGTCTATAACCAAAAAACAATCAAATGTAAACTTGTAGTTTAATGAATTCTTTGCCTCTACCCCTGCTTTTTTTTTTTTTTAATTCTCACTACTCAGTTGAGTAAAGGGTACAGTTATTATAACTACCAAGAAATTGAGTGATTTTCTGATTAAGCGATTGAAAGCCGACAGCTTAGATTATAGCCATGCTGGGTTTCTGTTAGACTTACTCATTTTTTCCCTTTGGTTTTACCCATTGTATAAAAGTGACTTTCAATGTTTGCCTTTTTTTCTCTAATTTTAAGTGTCTACATTATATATGTCAAATTAAGCATATAACATGGCTGGGATCAATTTTAAAAACTGGGAATCATGTCCTCAAATAGAAGTTTAGAAAGCATTATACATTCCTGTGGGTTATTCTGACTCCACATAGAATGAGGAAGTGTTTCTGAATGTGATTATGTTTCAATATCATTAGCCTCTTGTTATTTATTTATTTATTTATTTATTTATTTATTTTTTAAACATTTTATTTATTTATTTGAGAGAGAGACAGTGAGAGAGAGCATGAGTGAGGAGAAGGTCAGAGGGAGAAGCAGACTCCCCATGGAGCTGGGAGCCTGATGCGGAACTCGATCCTGGGACTCCAGGATCATGACCTGAGCCGAAGGCAGTCGCTTAACTGACTGAGCCACCCAGGCACCCAAGCCTCTTGTTTTTTAAAAGACATATTAATATTTGTATAAAACCTTTGGTTTCCCAGTTACGATATCATACATGGCTTTGGGTCAGTCATTTAAAGTATACTTTATACTTATATACTTAGCATAAGTATGACTGAATTACAGTCACAAAGGATTGTTGATTTATAAATAGAAATGCATGTCAATATAGAATTTTAAATTATCCTATATTTGCAGTCATCTATATCTATATTTTTACTTAATGAGCAAATGGAAACTATTTGCTTAATAACCTTGAGCATGTCACTTCATATCTTTAGGCTTCTGCCATTCTATAAAATGAAGGAATTGGATCAGAATCTCTAATGGGTCTTTTAGCTCTAAATGGTAAAAGTCTTTTAGCTTTAAATTTGGTAACATATTAACTCCCAGGGAGAATCCAGAAATGCTTAAAAAAACAAGTGTAATTAAAATAGGAAGTGTTTTTAATAATCCGTGGTTTGCAGCTCATGTCCTCTGAGCAAGTCTAGATGTTTAAGCACTCAACTTTATTTACCACCCACCTCTATGCAGACAATTTCCAGATCTTCCTCTTCTGCCCTGACCTTTTATATTCTTCCCAGTTAAGATTTCTTTCTGTTTATGGAACATCTTTACTTAGATCTCCTGCCATCACCTAAATCTAAACATGTTAAAAAAAGAAAAGAAAAGAAAAGAAAAAGACAGGAATTCATGGTCTCCCCTTGGCCTATCTACTCTTCTTTCCCTGTATCATTTCTAGGCAGAAACCCTGGGTGTTCCCTGCCCAGTCCTGTTTACTTACCTATGTCCAGGCTGGTCCCAGATTCTGCTGGTTCCTTCTCAATGTTTTGTTGTGTTGTTGTTTTGTTTGTTTGTTTATTTTATTCCTGTACTTCTGCATTCCTCCAGCCTCAGCCTGGTCCATGCCCTGTACACCCAGACTATTTTAAGTGCCCACTGGTGATCCAGCCTCACTATATTCATTCCTTATTTTAATGGATACTGTGAAGAGCCATAGAATCTTTTATTTAAATACCTTTTGAGCAGAAAGACAAACTTCTTTTCTGACTCAAGTAATTTAGTAGTTGTATGTGTCTTCACATTGTATGTGGTATTTATTTTTGTATATAAATTTCAAATGTAAATGTTTACTTATGTAAGTTTTCTCTCTCATCCTAGAGCAGCAGTTGGTTTAGGATTGAGACCAGGTCTTTTCCTCTCTTCTTCCTTCTTTCTACAGATTTTGTTGAATATTTACTTGTGTAAGATGCTTTATCAAGCATTTTCACAGCTATAAACATAGATGGAACATGACTCTTACTTTGGGAAGAATACTCACACTTCCTAAAGTAAAGAAACTAACATTTGTTGAGTACATTTAAGTGCCAGGCATAGGCCATAACATAAATCTTCTCATTTAAGTATTGAAAACTTTCTTTTTTCCAGCTTTATTGGGATATTATTGCCATATCACATTGTATAAGTTTATACAACATAATGATTTGATATATGTATATATTGTTAAATGATTACTACAATAAGGTCAGTTAACCCATCCACCATTTCATATAGTTACAATTTTGTGTGTGGTGAGGATTTTTAAGATGTACTCTATTAGCAACTCTCAGATATACAATACGGTATTGTTAACTGTGGTCTTAAAACTTTGTTCAGTGAAATTATTATCTCCGTCTTACAGATGAAGACCTTAGGTTAGAAGAGGTGAAGTATCTTACCCCAAGGTTTGGATGGCTCTGAAACCCTAGTTCTTAGTTCCTTTGCTCTGTTGTGAAATCTGTATTTAACAGTTGCTAAATTAATGGCATTAATTCTGGTATTTCAGTAGCCTAGCAGTTTTCTAAATGGTTCCCTGTAATTCCAATTGATTAATATGCATCTGCACTTTCTTTTATTTCTTATAAATAATGATGCTATGGTTACTGACATAAAAATTTATTATTTAGATTTTAAGCTCTATCGTAAACAGTATTCTATGGTACAGGAGAGACCCCATATATGATAAAAACATTATATAATAATATATTGTATTCGAACCCCCCCCAAATCATTTCATTTTAAGATTCATTTAAAAATGTGCCCTTTTTGTATGGTGACAGATGGTAGCTACACTTGTATAGCTACACTTGTGATGAGTGTAGCATAACGTATAGCCTTGTCAAATCACTACATTGTACACATCTGAAACTAATGTAATGTGACAACTATACTTCAAATAAAAAGAAAATTTAAAGATGTATATTTTGTCCATTAAATATCATATGCTGACTTTTTACAAAAGGATATATCTTATAACAATTCTCTCATGTTAATTATTTTATTTATCCATCCTGTCCTGCTATGAACTTGGTAACGCTATTTTAGGATGCCTATTTTTCAGCTAAATAAGACCTTTTTTTTCCCCCTCCAAGACCACACACCACATAAAATGGATTTATGTCGGGAGTGGTTTTTGTCAACAAACTTCAAAAGAACATATTAGATCATTTCTGTGATAGCCATGGCCTAAAATCTTTATCAGGTTGAAAATTATGTAAATAGTAAAGATAAACATGTTTTTTTTTCCCCGCCTGCCAGTTCACTCTCTTTCAAAATTATTTTAATAAGTAATTAGCGTATGGTAAAAATTCTTCAGTTCCCATGTTTAGAGTAAAATCACTGCCTCTCTACTGTGAACTTCATTTGTGAGAACCTGACATTATAAAGAAAAATGATCAAATTATTTTCAATAAGTATTTTAAATATGTTTGTACATGGCAAAACAATCTTTATCAAGAAATACCACCAAAATTATTTAAAATGAAATGAAGGTACCCCGCCTCCCACAAATAGATGACATAGAGACAACGAAGAGGAACATGGTGACAGAGAGGAAGAAGAGGAAGTAGTGAGAGGAGAGGGAGGGGAAGGAAAAGAAATGGTAGTAAAGCTAAAAATTTGGTTTCCACATGGGTCATTATTAACAGAGGTTTCTATGATTTCTCGGTTCTTTGTCCTTGCTTTGTAAAATTCACCTAAGGACTTCTTGCTTTCCTAGCCTTAGATAGCATTGTGGATGGCTAAGGTGTTATGAACTTTTCAAGCTCTTAAAGCAACTGAGTTAAGTAGGGATTTAGAGGCTGAATTTCATACAGTAGTTACCAGCATGGGATTTTCCAGATAGCAAAGAGGGCTAATCATCTAGTTCCAGTGGTGGAAGCATGCTGGAGAGGGTCAGCTTTCAGCAGTTCTCTACACAGGGCCTGGTGTCTGGTAAATAGAAGACGCCAGTCTCCAGTACTATCAGTCCTTTGCTTTTCAGAAACACTTAATTCAACTGAGTTTGTTTTGTTTTGTTTTGTTTTTGTCTAAGATAAAAAGATACCTGCCTTTCCCCTTTCTATCTGCTCTAGCCCATTTGCCACCATCTACTATTCCTGGTGACTTATTGCTTCTGTAGCTTGTCAATTAAAAGTGCTCACAAAGACAAAATCTCCTGTAATGTTTTTAGCATGTTTAATAGAATCTGGTTAAGTAAACATCCTCAATCAAAGCAGCAAAAGATGGCTTAAAATAAACAGAGCTACTGTGCCAAGTTCATAATTACTTACACATTTAGCACTTTGCCCATCTTCTAAGCATGGCCATTAAAACCAGATTTGTGTATTTAATATAATTGTCTTGAAACCATACTAGTATGTTCAAATACTATAGGCCATTTATATACTTGAGTGTTTTTAAAATTTTTTTTTTTTTAAATTCTCCTTCAGGTTTATAGAAGCTGGAATTTGTTCCACAAAACTTATTTCAAGGTAGCTACTAACATCTCTCTTTATAATAGGCCAGATCAAATTACTGGTTCTTATGGAGTCAGCTGTTCCTTGGGGACACATACTCTTGTTCACATTCTCCAAATCAAGTGTTCTTCGGGAGAATACTGAGAAGTTTAATTTCCCAAATTAGAAGGATAGCGTGGTTTGTTTCTTAATAGGCCAGTTAAGATGACAACCAAAAATTACAAGTATTAATTAAAGCAATCTTTAATGGCAGTATATAATATTAGAAAAATATGAGTGTTGGAAAGACAGTCCTAGAGATACCATCTCACCTCAGTAGTTCTCAGTGTCAGGCCTACAAAATAGTGGTGGTGGTGATGATTAGGGTGGGAAATGTAGCTGTACTGGAAGATCATTTTTTTTTTAAGATTTTATTTATTTATTTGACAGACAGAGATCACAAATAGGCAGAGAGACAGGCAGAGAGAGAGGAGGAAGCAGGCTCCCTGCTGAGCAGAGAGCCCGATGCAGGGCTTGATCCCAGGACCCTGGGATCATGACCTGAGCCGAAGGCAGATACTTTAACCCACTGAGCCACCCAGGCTCCCCTGGAAGATCATTTTTTTAAATTAGAGATACTATTAATATATGATAAACTTATTCATCGTCAATAAATGTTGGCTATTTTTTTTAAAGATTTTATTTATTTATTTGACAGAGAAAGACAACAAAGGGAACACAAGCAGGGGGACTGGGAGAGAGAGAAGCAGGTATCCCACTGAGCAGGGAGCCCGATGTGGGGCTAGGTCCCAGGACTCTGGGATCATGACCTGAGCTGAAGGCAGACGCTTAACGACTGAGCCACCCAGGTGTCCCAATATTGGCTATTATTGTTCCAATATACACTAGCATATAATTGCCCATTTTATATTTTCATCATTATTCATATTCATGTAAATAAGTTGTTAAATTTCAAATATTTCTCTAGAAATTTATATCCTGTGTAAATGACAGTGGTTTTTTCTCATCCTGGTCTGAGCACTTTAAGCTAAGACATTCATTGAGGGACTGGATGATTGACATTAAATGGGCACTGAATCTGAGGAGCTGTCCTCAGTGGGTCAATTCTGGGTTCTATTTTGTTTAACTATATCATTAGTGGATTGAAAAAAGGAAGTGAGTAGCATGAGAAGTACATCTGCAGATGATAAATGAAGATGAACTTCAAATTCCCAGGAGAGGAAAGTATAAATAGATTCTCAGAAGGTTACTGAAATTGGTAGCAAAGAAGAGAAAGAAATGTGGACCTAAATAACAATTTTCCATATAAGCACAAGAGTGCTTTAATAACGTGAGGCCCAGAAAGAGGAAGGAGCCAAGCTAATAGATTGTATAACTAGCCCAACTTGCCAAGGGCACCAAAGTCCAAACAAACATAGCATTCTATGATAGTAAATGCAATCTAAATTTATCATTTCTTAAATATAACAATGAAATTAAGGAAAGTATAGTTTAGCATAATGTTAAGACAAAGTGTTGGTTTTGAGACCTGATATGAAAGTGGTTTGTTCACAACTGTGTCTCCATTGCTTATCATGATGCCTGACACATGTTAGGCAGCAAATACAAATATTTTGAAAGGATCTTGAATCATAGAGTTGTTTTCAATGTTATGTAATATATATGAGAAACTATCTCGAGATTTATTTGTTTCCTAGGAAGCCAGCTCCCTGGAAACAGGAAATCACCTTCCTGTTCCCAACTGTATTCCCAGCACCTGGAACTGTGGCACTACAGTGTGTTTTTCTGCCAGCTTATGGCATCACCTGAAAGTTTGTTAAAATGGTAGAATTATGGACCCAGATCCAGACCTACTGAATTAGAATCCCTATTTACTATTCACTGGTAATTCTTAGACACATTAAATTTTAAGAAACACTTGTCTAGAACATACCTGTTTCTATAATTTCACTGTGAGTGTTATCAAATAAATGACTATAAGTTTTACCATGACTATACGTTTTTTGTTGTTGTTTGTTTGTTTTTTTTTTTTGAAAAGGGTATTTTTTTATTCAAGTAACTGCAAATAGGAAACCAGATTGGGGGGGCCCAGGCTGGGACAAATAATGGCCACCTCCTCCCCGGCAGAACAGGGGGGAGAAGGTAGCCTCTACACCCAGTGGTCAATACAGGCGCCCCCCCCCCGCCACTCTGCTGCAGCATCCTAGGGGCAGGGCCCCACCTTCCCTGGGACTGGGGTGGTGGGTAACCTAGCCTGTGCTGCCCCGGGCCCCTGCCCCTAAGAGTGCCTCGGAGGAGGGGACCACGGGCAGAACAGGAGGCAGTGAAGATGAACATTTGGTGCTGGTCACAGCAGCAATGATGGATGTCTAAGAATGGAAACATTGAACGAAAACAACACAACTGTCCAGAGGTAGTTTTTGAACAGAGGAAAAGATGGAACCAGAACCTTGGGGGGTGGGGAGGAGCAGAAGGGTGGGAGTGGGTTTTAAATTTTAAATTTAAAAAGCAGATTTTAAATCTTCCATAAATGTACTACAATAATGTTTTTAACATATTTAATGAAGTATAACTTATATACCATAAAATTCACCCATTTTAAATGTATAGTTCAATGACTTTCAGTAAATTTGCAGAATTGTACAACCAGCATCACAATTTAAATTCAGAATATTTCCATCACTCCAAAAAGATCCCTGTGCCCATTTACAGTCATTCCTTATTTTCAACCCCAGCCATTATAATTTTTTTTTTAATATCCACCTGCCACTCCCCATTGTAGATAGAGAGTAACTAAAGGACAAACTAATATATCTCTTTCATACACACTGAGTAAATAAAAGTGATTCTTGAATGAACTTCATTGTGGTTTAACTTGGCATTCACCACAACTAAATGGATTTACTAAACAACTGAGAGTTCAAATATGATTCAAGGGAAATATTTACAACTTTGGGGAAACAAAACATTTTCAAATAGCTTATTTTCTAAACTAACTGGGGACACATTACAAGTAAACATTATCAGTCTAACAAGAACAGAAGCCATAAGGGTTTAGTCTTTAACTTTAGTACACTAATTACAAATCATTTTAATTTAATCTGGGTCAATCCTAGGCCAGCCTACCACCTTTAATTTAGATTGCTCTTTGAGGTTTTGTATCTCCTTAGAAGTTTGTTAGTTGAGTTGACTTTCTCTTGGATTTTCTAAGTAGACCAATAAATAATTTCATTGGCTTCAATCACTTTATAGCCTTATCCCCTGCATTATCTCTTCCCAACTCCAAGAAGAGTTATTTCAAATCCTCTGCTTAAAAACCTTCCATGATTTCAAATTGCCCATGTAATGAAGTCCAAACTCTCTAGCATGAATTTAGTCCAGCCTATTTTTCCTGTCTCCTTGCTTGTCCCTCTCACATTCCTACCTGGCCTGTGAGACATGCTACACTTCTCACTGTTCTCAAAACCTGCCAGGCATATCACACATCCATGTCTTTCCTAAGGCTATTCCTTCCCTATGTGATGCTATCCCATCTTCCCCTACTTAGACATGAAATCTTATTATTTGGACAATAACTTAAATGCTTCTGTGACCCTTCTCCAATATTCACCCCTTTCCTCAGTCAGATTTCCTCTTTTTCCATTTGTACTCATTTAATATCTCATTTTTTATTCAAATTGATTATATAGAAGGATGAGAACTCTGTCATAGTTGACTATATGCTCCTATCACTTTCACTGTATCTGTGATATAGTAGGAGTTTAATAAGAATATATAAGTTTATGAATGATTACGGGGATCTTTGAAATCCTCCCTTTGAAGATTGTTGGACCTGGAATCACTCTGACATCTATCTAGATGAAACACACTCCCAGCTCTCCAGTCAGGAGTACTTGGTATTTTGTGTGTGTGTATGTTTCTTTTGTACAAAGGTATACATTGAAACTTTTAAGCTTCCTGTTTGAGATAAAAGTATTAACAAGATGAGATTTTTTTTTTTTTTTTATAGACTTGGTTCTAGAAGCCTGGCTTATGATGGAAGTTGGTATACTGTTCATCCATTTAAAATATAAACTCTAATAGTGGAAAAGAATTAAAAGATAGTTTTTTCAATCCACTGTTTTCCAGATTAAGAAAATATTGCTCAGTGTATTTATTTGTACAATTTTCTTTTTTATCTCGCATGAAAGGGGATTGAGGCAATCTTTTCATTTTTAATCCTTTACTCTATATCTTTTTATTAATAACCTAGTTAAATGCTGTGCCTAGAATATGTCCTTTCTCTGCACAGGATTTTGAAAGCCACAGTACTATTTCATAAGGCAGATCTGGTTTTTTGGGGAAAAATGCAGGGAAGAATTCACCATTCCAACCCACTTGTAATAGAATATTCCTCCCCCAACATTTATTTGCCACTTGGTAGCCATTGGACTTTGTGTGTAATGAAAAAAAAAAAATCATGTGGCACTAAATGTAAGATCTTAAATTCATTTTTGGCTGTTTTTTTCCCCCTATGTATCAGCTCTCTATTTTGGAAATCATCAAGAAAAAAAACCTTTAACTTCCCCCACACTCCCATCAACTGAGTAGTACTCAAAAACTATTTAAGAATATCCAATGCTTTTTTAAAAGTTTCTTAAAAAATGGAGAGAAAAATAGAACTATTTCACATGAATGTGAAATATTAATACTTATTAAGTAGAAGTTTTTTAAACAAATAAATACATTGTTGTTTTTGTAAGACCTCTCTTTGTAAGGACAAGAATTCTAAATTACAAAGTGTAAGAGATGCCTATGGAAATAAATGCCTGCATAAAAAATACAGATAAAGCAGGAGATTCCATAAAGCACATAGATAGTGAAACATAGCAATTCTCATCTTTCTCTCTATAAAGAAATATATCTTTGAAATAAATAATTGTCATTAACAGTATTATGAGATGTCTAATGTATATTAAACCCTTAATTTAAAATCTGACAGGTGAGTTAAACACTTGTGCAGACACCCCTTGCTTTCCTTAGAAAGCTATATTTCATAAAATTTGGCAGGCAAGCAAATCCTGTTGCCTCACCTGACTTCCATTATAGCATCATTGTAGAGTGGGCATATTCCCAAGTAATATATTTAGAATTAGGTTTATTTATATCTTATAACATCCCTTGGGAAAGTGAAATTGATTTCTGTTTTTAAAGGTTTTATAGTTAAGTTATTGTTTTAATTATATAACCTTACTGTAAATTTAGAAAAAGACAAAATCTTAAACATTATTACATCTATCAGGCAGTAAAAAGTTTTCATACTGTGCTGCTACTGTAATTCATTGTGTTATTTGAGAGGTACTGTGATTTTCTTTTCTCAAGTCAACATCTATGTTCAGTTGATTTGCCAGTTTGCTAAAATATGTACCATATAATTCCTCTTCTGAATTAAAATATTGGGGCTGAGAAAGTTTAAGACAAATTTATCATGAGATAATTGTAATTGGGGAGGGGTATTATGTTTAAAGTAACTTAAATCACTAGATCACCTTCAAAGACTGATTTATCAGATATTCTAGTTTTTGAATTTCTTGAATTATATCCTTGCCTAGCATGAGATAAAAAAGAGCAGTTTCCTTGAAGAATTAGTAGGGATGTAGATCCATCCTTTAAGGGGATTCTTATGAAAGTATATTGGGAAATTAAGAGGTCGTAGCTAGGAGCTTGAGGAGTCAGGGAAGACTTCATAGAGACTATAGATTCTTGCTCAGGGATGGAGAGGTAGTTGTTAAGATGGAGAAGGACATTCCTGGCAGAGGGCGTGTGGTATGCGTAAGGCTCCAGGGGCCTGGGAGAATATGCTATGTGAAGAAAACTTCAGGTACACAATAAAACTGCATTCATCTTGGCCTACTTTACCTATTTTCTGCATATGTCCTCAGTTCCTAAGGCCATCAGAAAACTGAACACTCAGAAAATTCCTCTCACATATGCTTTGTAGACAAAGCAACAAGTGACTTCTAACTAGAATCTCTGTTTTTCTGAGGTATTTAGGCAGTCAGTATTTATATGCTTATGTTTTCTACTAAAAAACAAAATCACTGACCAGTTACTAATAATATGCTACATGTGCATGCACGCATGCACACACACGCGTGCACACACACACACACCACACACACAACCTTATTTCTCAGAGGAAACCTATGCCTGTGATGTAAGAACTACTATTATCCCCATTTTACCAATGAGGAGACTGAGATTTTGAGAGTTAAAGGAAATTGAGGTCAGATAGCTAATTAGTACAGAGCTGAGATTTAAGCCCAGGAAGTTTGAGCTTAGAGCCTAAGAGTTTTCACCTCTCATTTTCTGCCTCTTCTAAGAACATGTAACAGCACAAGGTTCATCAAAGGGGAATTCACAGAGAATACACAGTTTTAATATACCAAATCATAACAGACTATATTAGTTTCATATTGCTACTGTATCAAAATACTTGAAACCTAGTCAAGATTTTGGCCAATCTGGTTTCTTCTGGAGGACCTAAGGTGAGAATCCATTCTCTTGCCTTTTTCAGCTTCTAGAGACCACCTGGAATTCTTGTCTTGTTTACTACTTCATCTTATCACTCCAACCTCTTGCTTCCATGGTTACATCTTTTCCCACTGGTGCTGTGCTTCCTGCCTCCCTCTTCTTAGGTCCTTGTGATGACACTGGGCCCACCCTGATAATCCAGGATAAAAGACTCCATCCCAAGATCCTTATTTAATTAAATTAATTTTTTTTTAAAGATTTTATTTATTTATTTGACAGACAGAGATCACAAGTAGGCAGAGAGGCAGGCAGAGAGAGAGAGAGAGGGAAGCAGGCTTCTCGCTGAGCAGAGAGCCCGATGCGGGACTCGATCCCAGGACCCTGAGATCATGACCTGAGCCGAAGGCAGCGGCTTAACCCACTGAGCCACCCAGGCGCCCCTTAAATTAATTTTCAATTAATTTCAATTTTAATACATTTTCAAAATTTATTCTACCATGTAAGGTAACATACTCAGGTCCTGAGGTTTAAGATGTGGACATCTTTAGAGAGACCATTATTTAGCTTGCCACAAAGACTGATGCAATCTAGGAAAAATATTTGAGTTCTAGACAAGGAAGGGTGAATAAGTGTGAGCTCTGCCCTCAAGGGGCACAGAGTCTAGTGGAAACTGAAACCAGTCAACATGAGGCATGTCAAAAGTAATAATAAGATGGGGAAGGTGCTACAAAATACACAGTAAATACTTAACAATTAACCTGAGGATGTTACAGAGAAGAGCACATAGCATTCTTTGAAATATTATCAGGACCCCATAAAGACCATTGTCTAAAATCGATTTTCTATTGAGAAAATAGTAAATTAATTTTAATTAATTATCACATTAACGACTTTTGTGAAATCCCCAAAACATTAAGTATTACCTTGAGAGTTCAAATTTCTTCAAGGATTTTTTCCTATATATTAAAATTAAAAATTTTAATTCTAAAACAAACAAAAAAGGGACACAAATTCTTTCAGTAGATTCCTGCAGCAAGAGTCCAACCCAAGGAGTTGATTTATATGTAGGCCACTACTGAGCCTATTACTTTATTTATTTATTTATTTATTTATTTGTTATTTTTTTAAAGATTTTATTTATTCATCTGACAAAGAGAGAGATAAGAGAAACAGTAAGAGAGGGAACACAAGCAGGGGAAGCCGGGAGAGGGAGAAGCAGGCTTCCCACCTAGCAGGGAGCCCGATATAGGGTTTGATCCCAGGACCGGTCCTAGAATCATGACTTGAGCCGAAGGCAGACACTTAACAACTGAGCCACCCAGGCACCCTAGTGTGTTATTTTAAATGAAAAATAATCCACATGCCAAATGGACCTTTTTTTCCCAGAAATGAAATGTAACCCAGTTATTGACCCAGGTGTGTGGTTTATATTTTTGTTACCTCTTTATTGTTTTTACTTTTATGTAGATCTTAATAAACCACTATTTTGTCCTAGTGTCCTAAAACAAAAGATCTGTGAAGGACTGCATTTCAAAAATAATATAATCTATAGAAAACTCCTTTACACTATAAAACAATGACTATCCTTTGACCATACCCCAGCAATTTTTCCCTTACCAAGACAAAAGCAATCCAAAACCAACTAGTTGCTGGGAATCCAGCAGAGTTGATTCTTTTTGCCCTCTTGGAATTCAGCATTAGGCTTTCATACTTTCTTGCAGCTCCCATTGGCTTTGGGGGGAAAAGACAAATAATTAACCCTGAAGTGAGAAGCATTTCATTGTAGACTCTTCCTGCTGGGTTAACAAACATCTCTAAGAAAGAGAGCTCCTTGGGAGTGCCTCACTCAGTGTCATTATTGATTAGTGACACCCATTCTCTTAGCAAAGCCTTTGGGAACTTAAGCTTCAAGGGGGGTTGATAATTAGAGATGAAGTTTTCAGTTGCTTTTTGGTCCAAATTTGTTAACCGAACTGTTAAGTGATGAGATGCTGATTAGAAAGCCTCCCTGGTAAGTCCTGGTTTCACTCATGGCAGTAACTGGCTGCACCTTATATGCGGCTCACTGTGTTCCTTCACACTTTAAATGATTCTTCCCCTACTTTCCCTCGTGGCCCTGGAAGGGGTACCATAGCATCTCACAGCCTGAAGTTGTAACACATAAGCATCTATTAATTAGAGTAATAAACAGCTAGTTATCCTTAAATAACCTGATTATCCATTCTCTAAAACAGCTTCAATATTAAAATTGGGTTTTTTTGCCTTTTGTTTTTGTTTTTAATAACTCTAAGACCATGTAACATGACCTGATATGTATGATTTAAAATAGAACAATTCTATTATATCAGAATTTTTTCTGGCATATTTGGAAATGAATTCAGATTTTCAAAGTACATAAAAGGCAAAAAAAAAAAAATAGTACATGAAAGGCAACATTGAATAACTTTTCCTTAGCTTTACCTGAGAATTTAAAGGCAGACACTTAGTAATATAATGAATACTTTCTAAAATGCTTCTGTGTGGGTTCAGAATTTTGTCAGCTTGTTTAGAGAATGAGCTAAGAAGTCAAGATGACAAATGTGATTCTTATAAGGGTTAGCTGTTACTGGTGACATGGCTATTGTCAGTCACTCTCAGGATGTGTGCCCTTGCTTAAAAATGCATCTGACAGGTGTTGTAATTTGTTCTTGCTCAGTGTCAGCACTAGAAAAAGTGAAAGAAAACAACTTCCAGCATCACCACAGTACAAAAGTCCACGAGAGACCTGAACTAGAAACTATGATATCATTTAAAAAAGAGGGGTGGAATGACTAAAGAAGAGGAGCTGAAGATGGAATCTTGGGAAAAACCTGTGTTTTCTCTGACATATGTGACGATAGCACCATTTTGTCTGTTTTTGTTTTGACTGGTTTTTTAATATAAGATATTACACTACGCAAAGCTTATCGCTGCATTTAAAAGTCTCATGGTAATAAGTGGAGAAAGGCCACAGGGAAAAACAAAAACAAAAACAAATGGAAAGTATAGTCCTGCCTGATCCTTGAAAATTCACCTACTGGACAAGTTGGCTTTCAAAATGTGGCTTCTTGGGCGCCTGGGTGGCTCAGTGGGTTAAGCCGCTGCCTTCGGCTCAGGTCATGATCTCGGGGTCCTGGTATCGAGTCCCGCATCGGGCTCTCTGCTCAGCAGGGAGCCTGCTTCCTCCTCTCTCTCTGCCTGCCTCTCCGTCTACTTGTGATCTCTCTCTGTCAAATAAATAAATAAAAATCTTAAAAAAAAATGTGGCTTCTTGAATTGGCAATGTGAGGATCTCTTTTTTTGGATCTATTTGCTGGGTATAGGCAGCTTAACCCTAATGCCTACCTTTATTTTGGTTTTCCCAATTCCAGTTTCCTGTCTTGGGAACTGCATCTTCTCAATATATGACATTGGGGATAAGAACCCATTTCTCCTTGCCCTCTTTTTGGGAGAAGATGCTGACTCCTCCACACAGGGATTTGCCCTTACCCTAGGCCACAACAGGGCACAATACCAGCAGAGAGTCTGAAATAAGTCAACATTCATACAGTTTCAGAATTCAGTAGCAGAGAGATCTTCACTGGCAATTACAGTTACTCTAGAAAAATCTTACCTCAGCAAGGGGAGTATCAAAGAGAAAAATGTGGACCAGGGGATGAGGACACAGAACACTGGACATTGACCTCAGGACAGGCCAGCCAGGTGTGATCATGCATCCTGAGTAGATAGAAGCACTTTCAGGTTGGTGTCTACAAGTGAAGGAGGAAGCAGTGCTTCAACAGATATTTAGGATAGTACAGAACAGATGAGGAGGTTCTGCAGACATCAACTTCTGCTTCACAAATGGCAGAGCTGGCTCTCTGATATTTGAACTGAGATCACAGTTTGATTGGGCAGGATGTCTGGTAGGGTACTTACAGTCTAACAATGAGATGTGGGAATTGTTACAGGATCCTAAACCCTCCTGCTATAGAAATTTCAAAGCAAAATTCAACCCTGGAACTTACACAGACTAGTCCCCCAACTCCCATTCCTCCAGAATACACACAAATGTCCCCTTCACAGTTCTAGAAACCAGGAACCAACGTTTTTTCTTTAGTTTAAACTGTATTATTGACTAAAGCAGACTGGTTCTGACTAGAGTTACCAGGAACCACTGTATCCACATTTTGTTTGTTTGTTTGTTTGTTTGTTTTATTTCATTTCTGTGAATCAGGAAAGGAGAGTGGATGGGCAGAAGAGTTTGGACTCACATTCCTTTCCAATACTGGAATTGTGTCAATTCTGTGAAAAGTTGAGCTTGCTTGATTTTAATTTTTTTTAAATTTTTTAAAAATATGGAATGTCATTTTCCTCCTCTTAAAAATTTTTCTCTGATTTTCTACTGTACTCTCTCTAGCACCGTGTTGGTGAAATTTTGGTAACATAGATACCATATGGAAAAGGTAGCATTTGTTATTTTTGTTGAGTTTCTTAATATCTTAAGGGTCTTGGTGTAAAGGAGAAAAGGTTGGCCATTTACAATTCTCCTTTTTTTCCTCTCCTTTTTTGGGTGTTATATTTTATTTTACGTATTTTTAGAAGATTATATTTATTTATTTGAGAGAGAGAGCGAGAGCGGCATGAGCAGGGTGAAGGGCAGAGGGAGAAGCAGACTCCCCGCTGAGCAGGGAGCCTGACGTGGGACTTGAACCCAGGACCCTGGGATCATGACCTAAGCTGAAGGAGGATGCTTAACTGACTGAGCCACCCAGGCGCCCGTGGTATTATTTTTACTTTAAAGGCAAGGACAAAATATTGTGTTTTGGTGAAATGTACAAAGTAGAAAGCATATGCTGTGTGTAAAAATTCTGGAAGCCGGCCTTTGGATCCTGCCTCCTAGAAGCTGGGAGGCCAAGGAAGTAAAAAGGAAGAGGAAGAGCAGAAATGGAAGGAAAACCACATAATAGGCAGATTCTAGTGTAGAGGGATTCTTTAACTTGACACCCCCACATCACCATTTCTTCACATTTAAATAAGCTTTCCTTAACATGTTACTATTCCTTGACACCATAACATAGGGCAAAGAGCTCATACAGCCTTTGCCCCACCCACTTCCATTGTTCTAGAAAGCTGATTAATCATCCTGTGGTGCTCACCTCTGTGGGAAAGCTGTCTTAGTACCCAGGGCTACCCTTTCTCTCTTTATTATCCCACTGTACTTTAGACACATGTGCCACTACAGGCAGATTTACCTTTAAGCTTGTAAAGCCTGAGCATCAGGCTTGCACCTGCCTCTATCCTAGTAGTTGCTGGATGTTGTAGAGAATTCTTTGTAGGAGACCAGTTTGCAAGTAGGAAGCAATTCTGTGTAAGCAATGTCTGGTAAATTTTCAAAGAGGTAGCTCTCTAAGAATCCAATAACTTGGTGTATTTTCTTTTTTATTTGAAATAATCATGTTTTCCCTGGTTGTGCATTTATAATTTTGTATTCTTTTTCTTTTTTAGTTTGAATAAACTTATTTTAAAGATTAAAAAAGATTATTGATTTGAGCTAGAAAACATGGATACTCCAATAGCATTAGACAAGTCAACAGTTCTATGATCCTGCTTTCTTAGTTATGAGACATTATTTTAGTAACTCTTCTGTTTACCTCTTAACTTGTTACAAAACTCAGTATCTGTAAAGGTAAAATTAATGAGGTTTGAGGATATGATGTAATTTGTAAACCAATACTTTCAGTAAGGAATTTGTTTCTAATAGCCTATATGGTTAATTCAAACTGAAAGTTTCATTTCTTTTTTTGTTGCTGCTATTGCTTTATTATTTATTTATTTATTTAAATTTAAATTCCGTTAATTAACATATAATATATTATTAGTTTCAGAAGTAGAGTTCAGTGATTCATCAGTTGTATATAACACCCAGTGCTCATCACATCATGTGCCCTCCTTAATGCCCATCACCCATTGCCCCACCTCTCCAACCCCTTCCCCTCTAGCAATCCTCAGTTTGTTTCCTAGAGTTAAGAGTCTCTTATGGCTTGTCTCCCTCTCTGAGTTTGTCTTGTTTTATTTTTCTCTCCCTTTCTCTATGATCCTCTGTTTTTGTTTCTTAAATTCCACATTTTCTAAGAGAACTCCCAAAAGAGACATCATAAAACCTGGAACCACTCCTGGTACCTGCATAGCAAGCACTTTTTGTTGAGATTTGGAGAAACTCTGATCCAAGATACCCAGATTGCTTCCAGGATCAGTGATAGAAACCAGTTCTTGGCATCTTATGGACGGAAGAATGGGACTGATTCCATCTCTTTTTGCCTTGGCTTTATTATTCACCTACTAGGAAAATAACTGCCTATAGCCTCCCCTCTAGGTCCAAAATGTAGGAAACCTTGGTTGGGATAATCCATGGTTGGGATTCAGTTTGAGACTGATGTGTCCAGAAATTTAGATCTGTGACTGGTAACCCTCAACAGAGGAGGCTGGGAGCTGGAGTGGATAACGGAGATAAAAGTTCTCGGGGAGCAGGGTGATATTATCTACAAAAGCAAGTAAAACATCTAGTAAATTACCTCTGCTTTTGGAATTGAATTTATTTCTTCTATGTGTGTGTCTCTTCTTTAAAACTATGGGATCTGTAAGAGGGATAACCTTTCTCATTTATCTCATTATCCTCAGTGCCTTCTGTAATATATTGTCTAGAGTTGTCTGAGTAAACTAATAAATCAGCAAATAAATAGGAAAAAATCAAGATTTTATCCTCCTATAAAAGCAGGTAGCCAATATATTGTTAACTGAGCCTGAATGCCATACTAGAAATCAGATGCCAAACAATATTCCTTTAATGCGATTTCTCAATGCATGGAAATTTTTAAAATGGTCTTTCTAATGTATCAGAGAATTTTATTTTAATATATGACCAATATGTGAATTATTATGACTTAATTTTGTTAAGTTCCTCACAGAGTTCTAAGAAGTATTATGACTAAATAAAATAATTAGTCCCTTAGTGGTCATCATGATATTCATGCATAACCAAGAATGTACACAGAGTATTATTTTACTGGATGCCTGTGAATGGCTCCCCAATGTTTTTGAGCTGTGGTTTGCATTGAATTCTCCTTAGGGATTCATTATGCTTTGGTCCTGTGCAGTCTCAGGAGGGGAATAATGTGGTCATCACATTCAATTTTTTCTTTGAAATTGATCAAAGAAGACTTTTATCAGCTAATCAGTTTACTGAAGAAACTGTTCCTCAGTCATTTTTCTCGGAAATGTGTTGTTATGAAATTTGCATTCTTATTACAGTTAAAGACTCCTGAGTGTGGTTATCTTAGAAGTTCCATATGCTTAAGATTCAGCAATCTAAATTTGATGAACTTCTAAAATTATTTTATTAGTTTAGTCAAATTTTGCCATTTTTTTTCTGACTCTTAGGAGATTTTTACCATATATAATCTCTAAAGAATCCATTCTGTTGTAGGTGTTGACTTACAAATGTAGGTGTCCAAATGTATATACTTCATTCAGATCCATCATTTTGAAGAGTTAACTAAGATTATAGGCAACCACTATTTTGTTGAGGTTTTATTTTTGTCCATAGCAGACTCTTTTTTAAAAAAAATGAAAACGAGGGAGACATACCTAAAACCAACTCTATCTCTATCTCTACACTATTCCCCTATCTCTACCAACTAGATTAGGACCTAAGGTATAATGAAAGAATGGTTACAAATATATTTTTAACAACTGACATTTATTAAACACTTCCTTTGTGCCATGTAATGTCACCTTTATGTTTCACATCAGATTCTCTGGGAAATAGTTACTAGGAGATTTTTGTGCAGTTTCGGGAGCCTTGCTCTCCGAAGCAACACGTGTAAAGGAGAGAGAGCAGCACTCCTGGGCAAAGGGAGAAGTTCAACGGTGATGCAGTTGAAACAGTGACCTTAGCAGATCCCACGAAAAGCTTTGGAGTTGGAATGGCTTTTTGAAGCTCAGGTCTCTGTATCCCCACATCAACCAGGCTATCCAGTGAAGAAGGGGTATAGTCTTGTGTGGGACAGCTCCCTTCAGCTAAGGGCAGTTCACAGAGGGGTACAGCTGAGAGCCATCAACAGCCAATACTTCCTGCACCTGGAGGAATGAAGGCACACTTCATATTGACTGTTATGTATTATCTCACTTCATCAGTGTTGTACTGGTAAATATTTCCCACTGGCTTGTAATGGGGGACCGGACAAGGCTGGCTACATTTGACGCCTTTGTCATTTTCCATGGGGTAAATACTCCCGCCATGGCCAGTTTCAAGTTATCAGCTTGTTGGTAGTCACACAGACTTGAGAAGAGGAGTGCACAACCTGTTCACAGACATACAAGCAGGCTCCAGAACATCCACTTTAAGTAGTGTGTAAAGCCTTTGGTAAAAATAATATTATTATTTCCACTTGTGAAATGGGAAGAACATATGCGAAATGCATGGCTCAATTCTTCTAGATATGTATGCAGCCCGCAAGCTTCCCTGCAAAAGTATTTACTGTAGAATTTTTCACCATGACATTTAGAACTGCCTGCATATTTAGTTTCTTAAGTATGTGTATTTGAATAAAACCATGCTTTCACAGTTTTCCAAGTAATAGCTAAATGCTAATTTGAGGAGTTAATTTAGCGATTTCTTTGGTCTAAATTAGACTAAGGAATCTCTAGATGTAAAACTTATGTCGTAAAACCCAAGTGTTGGGCGCCTGGGTGGCTCAGTGGGTTAAAGCCTCTGCCTTCGGCCCAGGTCATGATCCCAGGGTCCTGGGATCGAGCCCCGCATCGGGCTCTCTGCTCAGCAGGGAGCCTGCTTCCTCCTCTCTCTCTCTCTGCCTGCCCTTCTGCCTGCTTGTGGTCTCTATCTATCAAATAAATAAATAAGAAAAAATAAAAAAATAAAAAAAAATAAAACCCAAGTGTTTCTAATTCCAAGTGTGGCATTTAGAGGTTTCTGAATGTTTGAGACTGAAAACAAATTAACAAATGCAGGTAATTATGTTAAAATCTTTCATAAGAAGCTCCTGGAAGTCATTCTGGAGTGGTGAATCAAGATTTCTGAGGCCTGACCAAGAAAACAAGATCACCATGAGCTATTCTCTGAATTTGGCCATGATAGTTAAGTTTAATGGTTCCTAGAAATATGTCTATTCTTTTGTGTAAGGTTATTTTAAAAATCTGAGGTTGGTTTTTAGGGCAATGAAAACATTTTGTGTGATACTGTAATGATAGATGCATGTCATTATAAATTTGTCCAAGCTTATGTAAACACCAAAAGTGATCCTGAATATAAACTATGGACTTTGGGTGTTGACGATGTGTCAATATGTGTCCATCAGTTGTAACAAATACACCAGTCTGCTGGGGGATATTGATAATGGAAGAGGTTATGAATGTGTAGGGGTAGAGGATAATGGATACATGGGAAATCTTTATGCCTTCCTCTCCGTCTTGCTGTGAACCTAAAACTGTCCTATAAAATATTTGAAGAAAAAAGCTGTTTTATGTACATTGTGAAACAACTATGATACAGTATAATGAGAGAGCCTGAGCTTTACAGAGAAAAAGATTCATGTTGGAATTATAACTACACATCCTTGGGCAAGTGCTCAAATTCTCTGGTTCCCAGTTTTCCCATCCGTAAAAGTGAAAGTAATACCTCTCTTGCAGGTTGTTGACAAGTTTAAATGGTGCACATCAGATTGCCTGTCATACAAGTGCATAATAAATTGTAACAGTTGGAATTAATGTTGGAAGTTGAGTGTTTGAAACTGAATATGGAGTTTTCAGTAGACCAAAGTAGTTGTTTTATGTTTCTTGGAATTGCTCTTAAAAACTAGAATAAATTATTTTCATTTGTAGTAGGGAATATTAGTAAACTCTGAGAGTAGGTATGGGCTTGCTCCCTACAGAATGACTCTGAAAGAATGAATTTTAATAGGTGTTTAACATGGAACTCATTAAAATTCTATAGTGGTGGCCCACAAATGGAACACAAACAATGAATAGAAGCCAGTACAAATAAGAATGTCCCAGAGAAAAATAGGATGACTGGAAAAAAATATGAATTATCAAGCCTATGGACAATGTATAGAAAACTATTTCAATCATTTTCAATGCAAACACTCAAATATAATAATAAAGCTTCTATTTCATACTTTCCACTTCTTGCTTACTGAAACTAACTTCCTTCCTATCTAAAATAATCCATATGCCGTATTGTGTTCCTTGTGAAATGCCAAGCTGCAGATACACTCCATTCACTGGGAGATCTCATTAAGCAAACAATTCAAAGAGCAGCTTTGCTATTGTACCATGCCTGATATTGACAGATGCTAACCTTACCAGCAAGACTCCTCTTTTGTACACTTATGATGGGGAAGGAGGTTTTCTTTCCTTTTCGTAGCTCAAGAGAGGAATGACAGAGACACTGAAGTCACATTTTGCTTATTCTTCAACATGGCTTTAGGATACTTGTAAGTGGTACAGAAAAAGTGAAACTTTACTGTCTGTTTCTTTGCTTTCCTCCAATTTTACTTTGTTTTAGCGGGTATCTGGAGTCATACTTTATGTCCTCACAAAAGGCCACAGGACATTTTTATTAGACATGGAAGAAATGTTACTTAGCTTTCTTTTATTGGCAGATTTCCATGCAAACTGTGACTAATACTGCTTCCATTGTTGTTTGACAAGAAAAGAAAAGACAATTTTTTACTCACAATGAGAAATTCTGGCAGCTACTAGATAAATAAGGTATATACTCTTTACCTTCCCATGCATTTCTAAGGTTCTTGATATATAATAGAAAAAAATTTAAAAATTATATCCAATAATATGTAACATCATATTGTCCCTATCAAAATAAAATAAATTATTGTCTTGCTATTTCTATAAGCACTAACAAAATAGAAATGTCAGGTTATGACTATCTTTAGAAAAATTCCAAATGGAAGAAATATTCTGGTGGGATGTGAAAAATTAAACATTCAAAGATTATTTTTACATGTTCTCATTTATGTATTAAGTATAAATGTTAGAAGGAATATGAATGAATAAATATAATTTCCATATTAGATCTGTTTTTTAAATGATTGGTTTCCTAGGGGTTTGGTACATATCTGTATGTTTTTACTTTGATGGGCCTATTTCCAGAGATAAAAAGTATTAAGACAAAGAAACTTAAATTGTGGACTACTTGTGTGTTCTTATGTAATGAAAGGACATTTCTAAACCAAATATCTAGTGATTCATTCCCCATGGACCATGTATGAATGATGATGTAAGTGACAGATTGATAACAAAAGTTTTGGGCCAATTCCCAGTTCCTCCGGAGTTGACAAGAACAGTTTTAGGCATCTGAAAGGGTGTGAAACTGAGGCTTTTCTTCTCCACCTGATTGTACACTGCTCTAACAATGTACTGTACCGAGTTTACGAATGGAAAGTCAAGTAAATGGAGGAGACACTAATGACTAACAGTGAACTTGTGATGTTTGCTTGGACAGAGGCAATCATCGTATTAAAACTTGCTGATTTCTTCCCCAAACAAAACGTTGGCAACCTGCGTCCTTCCTTGCTTGCTTCCTTTTTTTTTTTTTTTTTTTTTCTTTTCTTTCTCTCTCTACCTACTTATTCATTCACTCATTAAGAACTCATGGGCTATACCACTTATAGTTCATGACTAATTCTGCCAGGGATTAAAAACTTTTGTATATATTTGGACTGGGACTAAGCAAAGCCCAGGGGTTTTCCTTTGACTGCTGATCACAGGCATTATGTCCAATGTTAGCAATCAGAGGAAAAAGTCCTTTTTTTGCTTATGAATAATTGTAGACAAATAATTTCAGATGCCAAGTCAGGTGAATAATTGCTTATGTAATAAACTACTAGAAGCCATGAACAATAGTCAATATGCAAAAACCAATTAAGGTATGAATTCTGTAAAAGCTTCATGGTTAATGGCATTTGGAATATGAGTCAAACAAACCCAATTTGAAATTTTGGCTCCTGTTTTATCCTGTCTAAGCCTAGGTTTCTTCTTCATCTGTAAAATGGGTACATATTAGCATATAAGTTTGTTGCAGAGAATAAACATAGTCATGCATGTGAAGTACTTAGCATAGTGGTTGACCTAGAAGTGGAAAGCATGGCATGTTTATAATGATAACTAAGAAACATTTCCCTATGAACCTTCTGAAATTAATTAAACCTAGATATTTGATCTTTTCCATTCCCAAGAAAAGGTTTGAAATAACCTAAAACTTTGGTTATGTTAAAGTTCTCTTCCAGGGTCAGTTTGCATATTTTCTCTCTCTCCCTCTTTTTTCACTTAACATCCATGGCAGAATGAGGGCGGGGGACTGATTTTTAGACCTAGAAAATATATTAATAATAAATTTATGAATTATTCCTTGGCTTATGATACTTACTAAACCTTCCATGTTAGAAGAGAAGTAAAAGATATGTATTTTCCTTTTGTACAAATAATTGAATACATCAAGTAATTCCAGAAGCAGGATTCTTTTCCCTTCATTTTGAGAGAACTGTTATCTTCAGGCAGTTTTACAACTTTGATAGAAACAAAGCTCTATTACTTCAGGACCTCTGAAGGAAGAGCTAGAACTCTAAAGAAGAAGTTTTATGGTTAGTGACAGAGTCCAGTGTTTTATCCCTGCCTGGCCTCAACTGACTGTCGTTAGATGAACAGAATGCAAGCTTCTAGACTGGATCCCAAGTTCCTAGTTTGCATGAGCCACATGTCATTTCATCTTTTCTTCCTGTGTCATGTACATATGGGCTGCTATTTTATTTATGCCTTCGAAAGCCTTTAGTCTTTTTAATTATATCTTTTGTACTAAATATTTAAGTAATTTTGTTATGTATCAATAAATATTGCACTATGTTTTTATTATTTTCTTCAAGTCACTAAATAGAGAAGCATGGAAATTGCCACTCCACATTAGCTCATTGTGTCATCAAATCCATTGGTTCATCCTAGGCCAATACCAGATTCAGTTGAATGTCATGTAATTACTAAGCAACTTGGTATCATCACAAACAAGAGAACACAGACACTCATGTGCCCATTTTTTTCTAGTTCTTTCATCAGATTTTGTTGATGTTGTCTAAAGAAAAACAGCTGTAATTCTTTTAGCTTGAAAAGCTTACATTATGCTCAACTAAATATAGTTGTCATGGAAAGTGATAAAATTTTGGAAAGGGAGTTGTCTAGAGAAGATAAAATAATCACTATTTTCCATCAGATTTGATTTAATAATCCTTGCTGCATATTTTGCTTTATGTTCTCTGACATAAAAAAAAAAATCTAAACCTTCCTTCTTATATCAAAAACAAGTATCTGTTTCATTCACATCTCACATAAAAAGGGAAGTGTGCGGGTGCGTGGCTGGATTACTCGGTAGAACATGCGACTCTTGATCTCAGGGTTGTAAGTTCAAGCCCCTTGTTGAGTGTGGAGATTAGTTAAAAATAATTTGTTTTTAAAGGAAAATTGTGTTCTGGTGTTTCAGTCTTTTGAAGATGCTATGAAGTTGAAATTGCTAGTAAATGACCTGAGGTCAGAAGGTAAACATCTACATACCACTTTGCAGAGACAGAACAATTTTATTCACCTTGCTGGATGTATTTATCATTTTTACAAGATTCTAGGGAAAACTGTCTTTCTCAACACCCCACCCCACCAAGGCCCTCCCTTCCCACTATAGAATAATATAATTTAAAATGCTGCTGTTGTTTAAATAGCTTATGTTTAAGTAGCTTGGGATTGAAACCACCTGATCAAATTCACAGTCACAGACCATATCTGCTCCATCTCCTAACTTTTCTCATCTTGTTGAACAGAGAAAATAACATGTCCTTCAGATATTTCCTGGTCAGACTTGATTCCCCTGAATGGATTTGGAGCTTTTCTTTGATGAGATAAGATACACTCTGGCTGCCAGCAGCCCCCTTTGTCTCAGTTGTGCAGAGGATGTTCACAATATGTTTGAGGAAATGTAACATTTATGTGTGGACAGATACTAAATTCTCTTCCTGGGAGCAGAAATGATGGGAGTTAGGAAAAAATTGATCTGGAGAGATTTCTAGATTGAAGAACACTTGAATTAGAATGCTAAGGTTGGAAGCCATATTTCCAAAGAGAAGAGATTTGGCAAAGGTGAATACTGCCCTTTTCTCACTTGTCTCAGTTCTGCATGAATAACCAGGATGTTCCTGGTGTTGTAGCATGTGATTAACAATGGCCTCTAAATCCTTTCTTTCCAATCTACCTGACACCCTGATGCCAGATTATTCTCCCCAAAGTCCAGATCTGCCATGGCTTCCTCTTCACAAAAATCTATAATGGCTACCTCTTGATCATAAGTTAAGTAACTTTCCTCACTCCCTCATCAATTCCCTTCATGTGTATGGTAACAACTTACCTGTCCATCCTTTCTTCACTCTGCTCCTTCCCGTACTGTATGGGCAAAGAACCTGACAACTTACTATATCTTAAATAGATCCCTCCTTTCCCCGTCTTACAGAACATCCCTAAAGCCCTTCTTTCTGTGTCTACCTCCATTGAAGATATTTTTCAAATGCTGCCTTCATCTTATGAGCTTTTTTACTTATTTTAAAATGTGATCTTTCCTCATTTAGCTTTTTATTGTGGCATTAGTCATAGGGATTTTGAGTCAGAATTATTGTATTTTCTAGTTGTACTTCTTCCTGTCCTGAACTGTTAGCTCTTTAAAAATAGGGATTACATCTTATTCATTTATGTCTCTCTCAGTGCTTAGTACATGGTTGCACACAATTATTAAATAGCTCTAATAATTACATTGAGCGGAGAACCCACCATGGCTACTCAGTACTGTGTATGTGGACAGGTTGGCTTTAAATCTCAAAAGAGATTTGATGTGTTAAAATTAAAATAAGCTAGATTATTGATGCTACATAATATAGGAGAAGACAAGGGTTTTTTTGTTTTTTGTTTTTTTTGTTTTGTTTTTTGGTTTTTTTTTGTTTTTTTTTTTTTTTTTTGTTGTTGTTGTTGTTTTTTTTTTTTTTTTTTTTTGCTTTTTCTCCCCATTGTCTAGAAAGGGCTAAGTCATGACCCTTTACTGGATCACCTTCGCTTTATCAGTGATATACTCTATTTCATCCATTGAGAAAGTTTTTAACTTTCTGGTTTAAAGCAAAGCATGGACATTTTCAGGCTTAAATTATATCATGTAACAGGACACACAGGATATTTGATACTCATTTGAGTGGGGTTTTAATGGGTAAAGTAAACCTTTTCTGGCAATGGAAAATACCTTAATAAACTCACACACTTGATCTGATATACAAAACTCTATGATGGGAAATTTGAGTATGGTCTTTGAAAGGTTTCAAGTTCATTTTATAAAATAATCAATGGTTTTCACTTAGACTGGAATGTCACTAAAATAAATCTTAGTTGACTCTAAACACAAGCCTAGATAGTGTTAGAAGTTATTGGGTTCTTTTGTTGCATATCATTCAAAATGAATAGTCTTGTTCTAAAGTTTTACTCTCTGAGAAAACCCTTTCACTTAGACATAACCCCTCCTGTAGGACATGTCAATGTACACTTTACCATATAATCATGGTAAACAGTATCACAGACAAGCAACTAATTTTAGTACTACTGCTTTTGTAGTATGTCTTTAAATTATGCCAGTTTGAAATGATGCAACTACATTCCTTATCAAGGCAGTGAAAACTAGATTTGACAACCATGTAGTTTAGCAACCACTCAGAGGTTTTAAGCAGTATATTTTAGGCCTGCATTCTACGATTATCTCCTTAGGGTGTTCAAAGACGTTTATAATATGAACTGTAACCAGTTTGATAAAATATAAAGAATGGCAGCTCTGTGGAAGATGACCATCATACCTTTTACTTTCTTCAAATCTCCTCTCATATCCAGTGGCTAGTCATAGACTTCTCTTCCATTAGCAGACAATTAAGGTAGCCAAAAACTTTCTCAGATTTAAGTTTGTATTTGCAGTTGAATTATACTTCCTTTGCAATTTAGTGGTCAGATGGGCACTTGGGGTGGGAAGCATTGTATGCCATCTCAGAGGTCAATGTTAAGATGCTCTTAGGTTGCTTTATGTGAATGAGACTGCTAATTACCCCGGTAACCCACTTTCTCTGAATTACAATCTTCATTTTTTTTTTTTTTTTTTTTTGCTGGATTCCTAGCTGTCCTATAAGAAATACAAAACAAAGAAAAATTTACATTTTTCAGTCTCTTTTTCAGACAAACCAAGCCATGTAGCTAAATTCTGATGAATGGGAAGCTAGTAAGAAACATGATGTAGCAGCTTCTGGGAATTGTTTTTAAAGACTGTAGACTTGTGCTTTCTGTTTTTTCTTCCCTTCCTTCTCTATCTTCTTCCTTGAAATTTATATGTGATAGCTCAAGCTCTAAGACCATGAAAAAAGAGGGTTATTTAAAAAGAATGACGGGGCAGAAAACTGTAAACAATCTGGATTTTAAGACTTTGTTGAGCAGAGCTTCCTTTAGTGATCTACGCAGCTGTGTCTGGACTTTTACGTGCAAAAGAAATAACATCCTTTGTTGTTTATGCCCCTATTATTTCTGGTCTCTGTTATCTTTATTCATACAGAGGTCCCATAGAGCAGTATGGCACTTAGTGGAGAACTAATAATGAATCACAGAATAGAGACACTTAAAGACAGGAGGGTTCTTAGTCCTTATCTGTCAAATTTATCGTTGTATTCCCATCAGCTAGAACAGTGCCTAAAACAGTCAGTATGAATGAATGAATTTCTGAACAGTTTGCAAACAGTAACTTTATCTTACCCCATTCAAGAGTTTTACTTCTTATTTCTGTTTTACATCTTACTTTGCTGGCCAGAATATCTAAGTCAGTGTGGATTTTGGTTTTCATTTCCTACTCCCAAAAAGAGGTTCCTAGAACATTCTCCTTTTGAAGAGAATGTTGATGTTTGGGTTGAATGATTACCTAAATGCTAATATTTTTCCATAAATTTTACATGATTGTGTTAGATTTTTCAAGTTCAGAGGTTTGCTATAATCCTGTGATAATCAGTATTTCATCTTAGTTATATGGATTTATGAGTTGAAAATTTTCCATTCTAAAACTGCCCTTCCAATATATATTTTATGTATTATTGGGAAATAAATTGCTTTTGAATCACTAAGAATCAGTTCAAAGTGCCTCACATATCGCTTATTATTCATAGCTTGAAAATATTTAAATATTGAAAAGACAATCTAAAAAACATTTGACACAGAGATTAACAAAGGAAATTGTTCAAAAAAGCTAACAGTTCTTTTGGAAAATTACCTTTAATGCAGGTACTTGACACTAAGCAAAACAGTAACTTTCCAAAGAAATAATTCATCTGTGAATTCATCTCTGTGGTTCATTAATTAATGTGTGGTTAATTAAAATCTGTAGTTCAGCACCAAATGCTAATAGGGCCAATTAAAATACTGAAAGAGGTTTTATTTGACTTTTAATTATATTGAGAGTTTATATCCCTAGAGGTACAAAGAAAAGAATTAAAAGTTGTTAGTCACATCTTCCCAGTTATGAGACTTTAAACAAGCCATAATGAAGATTAGCTTTTGATATAATTATTAATTATTTATGATACAGTGATATCACATTACACCTCAGAGTAAATTTGTGATCATTTATACATTAATTTATATAATCTATAAAAATTGCAAAGGAAAAATCAAACTACAAATAATTTCTGAAACTGATTGATGTTTTAAAATGTTGATTTTATCACATTTTAAAATGTGTGTCTCCTCCCCGATATGCTCTTATTCATGATTTATGCATGAATTTTTGTTATTAATTTATCATCAATCAGTGAGAGCTTCTGTTACCTAACAGTTGTCAGATAGAATGGCTTAAGATTGATTTCTGTAAAACAGAATTCTTTACACTATTTCTAATAAATTTAATTTACTATCACATATCTTGTCTGTATATTTAGTAAATCCATTTAGTACTTTATGGCATATTGCAACTAACCCTCTTAAGGGTGCGCTGCTGTCAGCATTGTCTATAACTAGGTATTTTGTTTTTAAGAGAATTGTGATTTTTCTTTAGTCATGAGAGAGAAAACTCTCCCACTTGTTTAAAAACTTTGCAATGAAATGTATCACAGCCATAGCTACCTCACTATCTATTCATATGAGAGCCTTGACAAAAAGTTTAGTTAGACTCCGGTAATGTTTAAAAAAAAAAACCAAAAACAAAAACTGTCTAGTCAGTTGATTTTCTCTCTGCCTGTAATCTGCAACACAAATGCCTGAACTCTCACCCTGTTCCAAAGGTGATAACCTCAACCTGTCTCCTGTTTAATTTTCGTCAAAGGGTTGATTGAATGAAACAGTCTGAATGGGAAATAATTGTAAGGACATGTAGTCCATTCATTTCTTTACCTAGTCTGTTTTTTAATCTGAATTTTAATCTGCTTTTTAGTCTGAATCAAAGTGGACTCCCAGAAGCTTTGTAATTGGATTCCATTGTTTTGGGGCCTCACTTACTTCTTCCCACCAGATCCTGAAGAATTGACCCCATTGACTATTCTCCCTTTAGAGTCTATTGAGGGTTCCCGACGGAGCAATTAATGCTTTTAAGGATATTATCATTATCCCTATACCCATGTATCAAGGCTGTTTTGGGCATCCTGATCAGATGGAACATTTTCAGTTGCCATAATTTAACTTGACTATTATTTTTTTTCTGAATTAACTTTCACTACCAAACCTGCTTATCCTTCTGCATTCCTTTCCCAATAATTGGAGTCACTATGTATCTCACCACATCCAGTCAATCCCCAATCACTACTATTCTACATACAAGATACACCTAAAATCCATCCAGCTTTCACAAGACTCACTGCCCTGACGAACATTACTGATAATTCTCTTTTTTCCATAGGCTCCAGCAGGGCTCACCAAGGCACTGTCACCAATACTGTCTTTATTTAAAATTTTTTCTTTGTTCATGATACGTTGTTCATCATTGATTTTTAAAAATTATTTTTGATTTAAAAATATTTTGTTGGGTGCCTGGGTGGCTCAATTGGTTAAGCAACTGACTTCAGCTCAGGTCATGATCCTGGAGTCCCAGAATGGAGTCCTGCATGGGGCTCCCTGCTCAGTGGGGAGTCTGCTTCTCCCTCTGATACTCTCTCTCTCCTACTCTCCCCTTTCATACTCTCTCTCTCTCTCAAATAAATAAAGTCTTTAAAAACAATAAAAATTAAAAAATAGGGCGCCTGGGTGGCTCAGTGGGTTAAACCACTGCCTTCGGCTCAGGTCATGATCTCAGGGTCCTGGGATCGAGTCCTGCATCGGGCTCTCTGCTCAGCGGGGAGCCTGCTTCCCTCTCTCTCTCTCTGCCTGCCTCTCCGTCTACTTGTGATCTCTCTCTGTCAAAATTTAAAAAAAAAAATAAAAAATTAAAAAATAATATTTTGTTAAAATAATTTTATATTGATATTAGCATAATATTTAATAACACCGCTATAATTAATATTTATTATCTCACTAAATGTTATTTATCTTGCTTCCTGTGTTTTTTGGTTACATTTTGTATCTGAGGCAAATACCTCACTCACTTCACCCCAGTCCCAACAATGTTCCACAGACCCTCATCTTTGTTAGTTTTTACTTTTACCTGAGTCAGGAACAAGATAGCTACAAAGGATCACAGGATGGGAGGTGGGGAAAGCAGAGGAATCAGGACTTTGCCTTCCAGCCTGAAGTTGTTCTGAGGGAGGCAGGGGAGAAGAGTTCATGCTAAGTTGAATTTCAAGTTTCAGTAATTACCTTAAACTGATCCCACTATGTCTGGGTTAAAACTCTATTCACAGCTTAAAGTCACCATAGGCTGAATTACCTGAGTAAATGGAAGGGTCATATGCCACGTCATCCAGGCTGGCTAAACTTTCCTTCTTCAACTACATAAAGAGGAAGGAGTGAAACAGAAAAATACTTACATTCTGAGTTATGTCACAGGCGACACTGGTTTTACACATTGGCCACATCTCTTTATCTGATTGTTATCTCTTTCTTTTCACTGATTTGTTCACTGCTTTATTCATAAAACTTAGAACAGTGCCTGATGCATAGTAGGATCTTAACATTTTGGCATCTATTTATTCATTCATTCAGTAAATATTTATAAGAATCTGTTATGAGGCATCCAATTTCCCATCCACTGGGAATAGAGTGAATAAGGCAGGCAAACCTTAGAGAGGCCTTCTTTCTTTCTTAGGAAGTGTGGGTAATAATCTCATCGTATCTGATGGCAATATTTACATACTTTTTGTAATGACCTCTCTTAAGTGTGTCTTCCATTAAGTGTCATGGAGGCAGGGAATCCATCTTGTTTATCACCTTATCACTTGTGCCTCATGGCCTAGCATTTAAATAAAGATTTAAGAAACTGAAAAAAAAAAGATTTAAATAAATGTATTAACCACAATTCTCCGTATTTTGTCTATGAAGATCTACCTGAATGATTTCTTTTAATGTACATATCAGAGTCAATATTGTTTGATCTGAGAAACTGTTTTGTGAATGTTGTTGATTGCCTACCCTGAATCCTTTATTTCTCACTAATGGAATTCTGGTTTTGTTTAGGAATCCACCTTCCCTTATATAGCCCCCAGGATTGAAGGGAAACTGACTTCTTTTCTGTTACCATGAATTTGACCCAATTAGTCCCCATAAGAGTATTTCTTTTTTTCACCCTTTCCCCCAGTTTTATTGAGATATAATTCTAATGAAAATTTTCCTGATCTTCATGATTGGCTTAGATATGGCCATGTAATTTATGTCATTTTAGTCTGAGACAATGTTTCCCAAGGGCTTCTGGAAAAATTTCCCCCATAATCACCTAGAGAGCCTTTCCCTATAGCAGTGGTTCTTAACTGTGGGTGATTTTGCCTCCCAAGGGATGTTTGACCATGTCTGGAGACATTGTTGATTGTTACGGCTTGGGGAATACTACTGGCATCTAGTGAGCAGAGGCCAAGGATGATGCTAAACATTCTACAAGAAACAGGACAGCACAAGAATTATTTGGCCCAAAATGTCATTAGTCTCTGTAATGTCAAGGTGGGAAATTTCTGATCTAACATATGCAAGGAAGCATGTAGTTCTCTCTAGTGACTCTCACCACCAGACGACCAAGGAAAACTAGCTTTAGGATGAAGTCTAACTGTAGATGTGAGAAAGAAGAGAGAAAACGATTATGGGGTCTTGATTACATATCCAAGTAGTTGTATCTAGTAATTTTGAAGTTGGTCTTGGCTTTGAACTTTGAATCATCTGAGCTGATGTATTTCCTAATTGCTTTTACCAATTTGAGCTGGATTATTTTAAAACAGACATTAAAAGCATCGTAACAAAAAAAAAGCATCATAACATATATAAATTGGTATATATTTCTTTATTATTCAGTAGGAATCCACTTGCTGATTCCATTGTGCTTTGATTTTCATTCAAAAGATTGTTCCAATCTTAATAACTATAGTTTTTCTTTCTCTTGCATATCTGCATTCAAATTTTTACATAGTTTTTCATTTTCATCTGTTTTATATTTTTATGTACTTTATACTTTACATAGTTTTATATTTTTTGTACTGAGTATATGTAGTACATATTTTTTAAAAACCTATCACTTTAATTGAATAATATTTAGGTGAGATAATACCTAAGAAACTAAAGAAATTCTTGTTGAATTTAGAATAAATGCATACCAAACAATGCTTTTTAAAATATTAATATAACATATTTAGTTGTTTTTTATGACTTTTGAAAATCACACAGCAGCACTTAAAATAACTTGGAGACCACATAAGAATCAAACTCCAACAATGAACCAATTTTTAAAGATTGAAACCTATAGATTAGCCTCCTCTCTTTTTCACCACTGACATGTCTAGACACTTTCTCTTTGGGCAAAAACAAATGGTAGAATTATGTGAGTTTTGTTGCATTATGCATGCTATAAAAAAGATCTTTATGTATTTGGTGAGTAGTTGAATCAAGACTTCAGGATTTGGGGGTCTTAAGCCTTGTTTACCAAATTTATATTCTGTAATTTCATTCAAATCTATTAAAATAGTTTTGTTTCTCTCATTGTATCTCTAAAATGAGAATAGTTATATAGGGATACAAAAAATTAAAATGAGAATTAATTGGTACAAACAGCTACATAACATTTTATGAAGCTTAAAAGCTTAGTAATACTTTATAAGAGATAAATGATAACTGACAAAGTTTCTGAGAATTATAGCTAAAGTTTCATTTAAAAAAATAAGGTATCACCTTGGTTAATATGTAACAGTTGAACTTATTTTATGCTAAATATATTTAATTGTACTAGCACGAGAAACTAGCACATTTTCTATTTTTCACTGTGTCAAATCATTTGATATTCTGGTACATAACCTGAAAGCCACTGTTGTGTATAATTAACATAGCATGAGAAGACGTTAGTTAATTTAATCTCTTTTTTTATAATTTCTTTTTCTAGCTTGTCCTAAGGTTGAAATTAGCACCTAGATTTTTAGACAGGACACTGTCCAGCTATTAAAGCAGTTATAGCCCAGTTGCAAAAAGAGGGAAAGACAAGCCCGGAAAACAGTGAAGTTTTGGGTACTCATCTGTCACTGATGGACTGTAGTAGGAAAGGGGGCTCTTTTGGCATGTTGTCATTAGAAGAAAGTAGAGCTTGGGTGGGAGGGAATTCCAGAGCCTTAGGACACTGACCTGGGGGCTTTCTCCCCAGTTTCTAGACCATCAATCCTAAAATCTGCCAATTGCTCTGAATCGAGGGAGGGGAAGAAGTTATGGGGTTAGAGTGTAAAAGCCTTCTTAGCAGGGTGAGTACTAGAGCCTTGAAATTGAAGGTAACAGTTTTAAAGGCTTTCAGAGTTGTTGCAAGTGTCAGGAGCCAATGATTTGTGAGTTCTGTCCTTGCTCATGCTTCACCCCTCTAACCTTTATCCAGGGCTGCCCTGCACAAGTGGTGTAAGCTGCTGCCCGTGAAGTGTGATTTGAAGGACATCAAGAGGCCCACTTGGCCCTAATTATTTTCCCCTGGGTCTGTCATAACTTCTCTCTTACCTAGCACAACATTTGGCTCAATAATTCTTGGATGGATGGATGGATGGATGGTTGGATGGGTGAATGAACAAATGAATTTATTTAGCACATATATATTTAATAGTTATTGCATGCCAGGCACTATGCAAAATGCAGAGGACCCAAAAGTAAATACAATCAGTATGTTTTCATGAGGCCCAAAGTCTATTTAGACAGCAAAGAAGGTAAAAATAAATACTACAATTATAAGTGAGGGTTCCAAAAGTTTAGAAGTAAATAAATAGGGTGTTAAGGGAAATGGACAATAGGTCTTCAAAAGAAGGCATCTCTGGTATGAAAAATAACCCTGGTTGAGATATTAGAAGGAAGAAATACAATCTCATTGGCCCTGGTTATATGTTAAGAGAGTTTGCCCATGAAAGAGTAAAAGTAGGGCACTGAGAGTATCAGAAACTTTTGATGGAGGAAACCCATTTCCAGGAAGGAGAAAGCCAGGTTGCTGTCCGTGCAGCACTGAGCTGAGTGTAGACTAGAACAGAAAGGACTTAGCAGGGCAGGACAGAGTCTCTGAGCCAGGTTGGGGGACCAAGGAGCCTGAAGGGTGGTGTCCAGAACCAACTGGTCAGAGTCCCATTGGCAAAGCTGGTGGGATGCGGCGTCCTGGGAATCCAAGTTGAAGAGATGAGCAGCGGTAACAAAATCCGACTTGTGAAAAATATTGAGAACTCCATAAAAGAGTGATTTATTTATTTATTTATTTATTTATCTATTTATTTATTTATTGATGGAAGGGTGAAATGTTATATCAATCAGAGATGAAAGAATTGGCTTTGGGCCACTGGTTTAGCAACAGGAAAATGTGGGGCTATTTATTTATTTTTTTTACCATATATATGTATATATGTATATTTTAATTGTAGTATAGTTAACATACACTGTTATATTACTTTCAGGTATACAATACAGTGATTTAACAGTTTCATACATCACCCAGTGCTCATCATGACAAACACACTCCTTAATCCCCATCATCTATTTCACCCATCTCCAACAGTCCTATTCAAAGAAACTTTCATTTTGCTCATGTTTGAATCTTTCTTGCCACTTCTGAAGGCATTCAATTATCTATTATCAACTGCCTTTGGATTAATCAGAAAGAGGAGTTTCATGAATTATAATGAAGACGAGCTTTATCTATCATTATGCTTACTTTATCTTTCCAAATTTGAGGAGCAACTACAGGTAGAATAACAATGAATGAAGAAATGAATTGTGAGTGGATGAAGGAATTAATGGATGGAGTAAGATTTATTATTCTGCGATCCATGACCCATGTATGTGTTACTCTCACCTCTTTCCCTCATTTACCTGACACTGAGCTTCTGGGAAAAATAAAAATAAAAATCATCATCATCGTCATCATCATTACTTCAAAGCCCTTGTTTTTATATAAAATGCTGTAAGTTTTATTTTTATATGGATTAACCAGGCTTCTAAAGCTCTATTGTATATTCCTGAAACACATAAGCACAGACTGACTTATAAAAGATGAAAGTTCAGCTTTGGGGGTAAGCCTTAAACTAAATTTGCACTGCTTCCTGGTGTCTACTTCAAAATTCCAAAGATAAGAGTCCCTTTATTTGCAATCCATTATCACTATTTAAACATCTTTCATTGCTGAAGCTGTGCTTTAAAGGAGTTGGATGGGTTGATTTTGAACAGTAGCAGTTCATAAAGACAGCAGAGCCCTCACCTCCCAACCCTATCTCCTGCTCTGTTTCTCTATTTTGAGCATGAAGAATCTTTTTAGTATCAGAGAGAGGAATACGTTTTTTTCTCAAAGACATCAAGGGGAAGGAAGTGAAGCAAAACCCCAAAAGCAATCTTTTCAAACTTGTAAAAGTTCCCTCTACAAATCATGATTTCTGCTTTCTAACAACAACAAAAAAGCCTTCTTGAACATCAAATAGCTCTTACAAAATGGCAGTTTTGAAATATTCAGTGTACATAAACTAGAAACATATGGATAACATAGCAAACTTTTAGAAGTTAGTGCATTAAATGGAAAAACACCTCTGAACGCACATTTTATATGGTCATTCCAAAACCACAATGTTACTAATATTGGATAAATCCTAAAAACAGCTGGACTTCGGCTTTCCCTAATTGTGTCTGACCCATATTGCTAGGGTTTTTTTTTGTTGTTGTTGTTGTTTTTAAGAGAATAGTATTTCTGTACGTTACTCTAACTTCCAGAGCCATGAATTCTGGACTATATGGGAATGCTTACTGAATTCACATTCCCCATGTGCATGAAAAAATAGAGTGAGCCTGCACCCACTGTTGAGTTTTCATAATAATGGAGGAACAATGGTCTTTGAAAGTCACAGATAATCCCTAATCCTCATTGTCTTCTGTTTTAATGTAACCTTTCTCTAAGTGACTAGTAAGATACAAAATTGACTGATGATCCTCTCCCTTTCCCTGTCTGACCCTACACACACACCCCCTCTCTTAGAGGTGCCAAGGAGCAAAGAACTGACCAAAAGGCAGGCAGTAGGAGGGAGAGGAAAGAAAAACAAACCAAGTGATCAACCCCAAGCCTCTAACTGTTGGCTGTTTTCTATTATTCACTCATTTGAGCTTTCTCAGATGTGTTTTTGTGAGAAGACTTTCATGTTGTGTTTTCTTTCCTCTCTTCAAGCTAACTACCTTCTTCCATGTAATGGGGAAGCAGAGCACTTGGAAGTCTAGGTAGGCTGCCAGATTCTCAAGCATGATGCTTCCATCCTCTTTTTCTTCTGAAAACATGATTTTAAATTGTGCATGAAGCCTTGTCAGTTATGAACAGAAACGAAACTTACAAAGTAGTGGTGGAAATTCAAAAGCACTTCATTAACTTTTGGTATTTGTGTACAGCTCTAAATATGAGGATTTTTTTAATTATGCATTTTGGTATTTTGTATATCAACTTTATAAGGGGCAGTCTTCAGTTTATAGAAATACGGTCCCCGCTATGTTTTGATCTATCCTATCAGTGTGCTTTTAAATTCTTGCATCATGAATTAAACATAGAACAATCTCATTCATTTAAATAAAATCCGCCTACTGGGAGCCATATGCACGGCCTGGGTCAAATCTGTGGAAGCACCATTGTGGAAAAGAATGCCCTCAGGCCATGTCTTTTCTGTTTCAATTGTCCAAGGGCTAAGAATGAACACCAAAGAGGAAGAAACACATCAATCTGAGTCACCAACACTTCAAAGATACTCTGGCTTTCTCGAAAGACCAATACACTGCAAGCTTTCATCAGACATAAACTGACTTAAAGGAGTTTCCCAAAGAAGCTAGACTATGTAAAACTGCTTTTTGTTTGTTATAATATTTAATGATAGAGAAATTCCTTTGTAAGTTATAAAAATAATTCTAAAATAGTCATTATTATGATCCTATGGAGTAACAGTTTTATTCTAACTTAGCATAATGCTAAGTGCTTTACATAAATACATAATGTAATTATTTTTAAAACCCTCTAAGATAGGTAGCATTATTACTCATCTGTATTACTATAATTGAGGAAAAGGAAGCACAGAATACTTAACTATCTTGTTGAAGTCCAAAATGCATCATTTGAATATCCTTACTCTGGAACTTAAACTTCATGCTTGAAAGAATATATACTCATATATTTCATTAATATACTGAAAATTTTCTTACAGAGCTTCCTAATGCTAATGTAACTTGATTCTGGGACATTCAAAAAGGATTTTTTTTATAATTTTAGCTATTGATGGTCACTTCTGATAACTTGAAAATGTCACAATAGAATGCATATTGCCCATGTATATTTCAAGATTTCTAAAGTAGGCCGTTTTTTTTCAATATTTGTTTTCCAGTTATATTGTCACATGGTTTGCTTAAGTTAAATCTGTACATTATATGTATGGCAGATTTATTAAAGAAGTAAATGTCAAAAAATAAACCAGAGATAAATATCACTCTTTATAAAGATTTTATAAATCAGTATGCAAATGTAGGCAGCTGAATTGAAAAATGGACAGAGAATATTTTAGGGAATTCAGTGAAGAATAAATACAAATGATTAAGCTCTAACACATATGATAAAATGTCCAATATCAGTTGTAGTTATAGGAATGCCAATTAAACAACAATTTTAATCTGTTAAATTATAAAAGATTAAACCATGTTTTATACCTATTATTTCACGGATATATAAATATGAACACTGTAAAACATCACTAGTGGGAGTATAAATTATTAAAACATGGACACATATACACATAGTTTAAAGTACAAGTAGAAATCCCCAGACTTAAAAATTTTTGTTTATACCCTAGCCAACAATTTCTCTTATCATAATTTATATCAGGGAAATGGGAGGAATATGAAATTTTACCTATAAGGATATTTAGCAAATCTTATTTTAAATTTAAAAATAATTAAATAATTTATAAGTTCAACACAAAATAAAGGCCTGGCTCCTAAATTTGTGATACCACATGACAGCCATAATTTGAAAACTAATTAATATAGAAACATAATATAGTATTTATAATATACAAAACAAAGAATATGAAATATATACAGTACGATCTCAATTTTAAAAACAAATGTCTTCTATCCAGATATACATATAATGTAGCTATTTTATATACTACATATACATGTTATATACATATGTAATTGTATATCATAGAATATGAAAAAGTAATCTATTATCTAAAGGTGGTAGGGTTATAGGTCATTTTTCCCTTATTCTTTATGTTTCTGCACTTCAAAATTTACTACCATTAATATACAAATTTTTTTAAAGATTTTATTTATTTATTTATTTATTTGACACAGAGAGAGATCACAAGTAGGCAGAGAGGTAGGCAGAGAGGGGAAGCAGGCTCCCCGCCGATCAAAGAGCCCGATGTGGGGCTCGATCCCAGACCCTGGGATCATGACCTGAGCTGAAGGCAGAGTTTTTAACCCACTGAGCCACCCAGGCACCCCACAAATATTTTTTTATAATTAAAAAATATAAAATACCTGAGAGAGCATATTTCTATAAAGTAAAGATGAATATGGCTAATATAATTAGGGATCAACCCATGTGTTCTCAGGAAATAATAACCCAATATAAATCCAAGGTATTGTTATTAGTATGTGTTTATTTCAGTAAACAGAGATATTAAGCCTATTACTCACAGAAATATGAATTTATATAAGCAACAATGATATTATCCTACATATGTTGATGTTAAGTGCTGCTGAAAATGAGAAAGAACAGGCATTTTCAAACCCCGCTGGTGAGAGTGTGAAATTGGTACAGACTTTTTGGAGGGCAGTGTGTCATTATCTTCAAATTTAAAATATATATATATGTTTAAAGTTAGCGATTTTACTTCTATGAATTGATACTACTATACAACCAAGCCAGAAACAAAATTGGGTGTACAAAATGTTCAATGCAGCATTTTTTTTTAAATAAAAGCAAAGTACTGGGGATAATCAAAATGTCCATCAAAAGAAAACTGTTTAAATAGATTGGTTAGTTGATTTAAAAAAATTGTGAGACCTAATATAATGACATAGACATACACACGAGACATATTATGTTTTTAAAAACTCCTGACGTAATAATATGTATTAGCATGGTTTAATTGAGGTTTTAAAAAATCTGAATATATAGAAAATAGCTGAAGATATAAATCCCAAATTTAACAGTGGTTATCTCTTTGGAGAGGGAAAAAAAAAAAAAATAAGGCAAGGATTACTGGAGGCAATGAAACAGGAATTTCATTTTTGACTTTTATTCTTGGTGGTTTGAAGTTCTTGCAGTGAGAATTATTTATATATAAAACTTATATGATTAAATGATTTAAAAGGTTCAAAGAACCAAGAAAACTGTTAGCCATTTGTTTTAACCAAACATGATAATATTGGCAGATATCAACATGCTGTTAAAACTGTGAATTACTTTCTCCAAAATAAGAGTATTTTCCTTCTTCCCTTAGACTATTTTAATTTTTGTGGCCAGCATAAAGCTGATCTTGGCAATAGTGAAAGGCATTCTCATAAGTGAAGAAATCCATAGAGCAATACCTCTAGTATATTAAGTTGCAACAGCCCTTTCTTTAATGCTTTTGGTTGTATCATCATCTCTTAACAAAACATTTTTATTTTTCCAGTTTAAAGTCCTCCAGTGACCATTTTGCTTGATTTCTGTTTTGTCTCTCTCTTTCTCTTTTTTTTCCCCTTCTTTATGACAGTAATGCAAAATAAATTTGGATTAAAATGTCTTGTTCATTTTTTTTTTTAAATTTTATTTATTTGTTTGACAGAGAGAGAGAGATCACAAGTAGGTAGAGAGGCAGGCAGAGAGAGAGGAGGAAGCAGGCTCCCTGCTGAGCAGAGAGCCTGATGTGGGGCTCGATCTCAGGACCCTGAGATCATGACCTGAGCTGAAGGCAGAGGCTTAACCCACTGAGCCACCCAGGTGCCCCTCTTGTTCATTTTTTGACTGCTCAATTTTCTTCTTCCAACCTGAGCCAAAGAATATTAATATTTTCATAGGATGTAATGTTTCTCTTTGAATTATATCATTTTTAAAAACTGAAAACAGTCACTTACTATAAAAACAATTTGTTAATTAAAAATAGTAGATAATACAAAAATACAAAGAAGGTAAAAATACCCCTCTAATCCTGTCACAAAGAGATAACCATAGTTAAAATTTGGTGTATATTCTTTGTGTATCAAACTTTATAATATAAACTTTGTGTATCGAAAGTTTGTATATCAAACTTTTTGTGCCTTTTTTCCCCCTCTCATATAATGTACCTTTTACCCATATTATCATTTACATTAGCAGCACAGGATTATACTAGATGGATATTCTATTTTTAGACATTGAGGTTTCTGGCAGACCCAACTGGTTACCAGTTCAATAGCCTCTCTTTCCTCCTCATTAGCAAATACTGCCTCCATTAATAGAGGCTGAAAATGCCAGTTACTCAGTTTCTTAGTCTCTCAGCTAAGGCATAGGACACAAGGCCCAAAACTGGTCAAAGAGGCTAAGTAAAATTTCTGGAATAGGTTTTCTTCCTTAGAGAAACTTCCTCTTGCTAACTTAAAAAAAAAAAAGAAAAAGATTATTGAAATAGATGACATACAATGTTATATTAGTTTCAGGTGTGCAACATAGTGATTCCTGATACATCATTCAGTGCTCACCATATTAAATGTAGTTACCATCTTTCACCATACAATATTAATAACTATTCTCTGTGCTGTACTTTTCATCTCTGTGACTGACTGACTTTATAATTGCAAGTGTGTACCTCTTAATCCTCTTCACCTGTTTCACACATACACATTTTCTCATCTCACCCTCTCTCTTCTGGCAACCGTTAATTTTGTTCTCTGCATTTACGACTCTGTTTCTGGTTTTGTTTGCTTTTTTTAGATTCCACATGTAAGTGAAGTCATGGTATTTGTCTTTCTCTGCCTGACTTATTTCACTTAATACCCTCTAGGTCCATTCATGCTGTTGCAAATGGCAAGCTCTTACTCTTTTTCTATGGCTGAGTAATATTTCATTGCACACACACCCTGCATCTTTTTATTCACCTGTCAATGGGCACTTGAGTTCCTTCCATGTCTTGGCTACTATCTATATGCTGCAGCGAACATAGGGGGGGCATATATCTTTCTGAATTAATGTTTTGTTTTCTTTGGGTAAATACCCAATGGTGGAATTACTGGATCATAAAGTATTTCTATTTTCAATTTTTTGAGGAACCTCCATACTGTTTTCTATAGTGCCTGCACCAATTTGCATTCCTACCAAGAGTACACGAGGCTGCTCTCTTCTTCACATGCCTGCCAACACTTGTTATTTCTTATCCTTTTGATACTAGTAGCCATTCTGACTGGTATGAGGTGATAACTTCTTGTTTTGACTTGTATTTCCCTGATCATTAATGGTGTTGAGCATCTTTTCTTGTATCTGTTGGCCATTTGTATATCTTTTTTTGAAAAATGTTTATACAAGTCTTCTGCCCATTTTAATCAGGTTATTTGTTTTTTGGTGTTGAGTTATATGAGTTCTTTATATATTTTGTATGTTAACCCCTTATTGGATATATCATTTGCAAATATCTTCTCTCATTCAGTAGGTTGTTTTTTTCATTTTGCTGATGGTTTCCTTTACTATGCAAAAGCTTTTTATTTTGATGTAGTCCTATTAATTTATTTTCGCTTTTGTATCCCTTGCCAGAGGACACGTATCCATAACATGTTGCTAAAGCCAGTGTCCAAGAGATTACTGCCTATGTTTTCTTTTAGGTATTTTGTGGTTTCAGGTTTCACATTTAAATCCTTAATCCATTTTGAGTTTATTTTTGTGTATGATGTAAGAAAGTGTCCCAGTTCCTTTTCTCCTCCTCTCCCCCTCCTCTTTGCTCTTCCTCCTTCTCCTCCTCCTCTGATTTCTTCTTATTTAGCTGTCTCTTTTTCTCAGTGCCATGTATTGAAGAGACTGTCTTTTCCCCATCATATATTCTTGCCTCCTTTGTTGTAGATTAATTGGCCATTTAAGCATGGGTTGATTTCTGGACTTTCTGTTACTCTCTCTGACTTTGGATGTGATAGTGTGAGGTAGGATGTCTAGAGCTACAGGAGCTTTCATGTCATCATGAGGAGTAAAGACTAAGAATAAGACCATGCCAAGTATAATAGGATGTAAAGATTAAGATTCTGAATCTTTGATGACATTCCTAAATTGCCGAATTAATGCTGGAAACTACCCCCCCCCAAGGAATTAAGGAATTCTAGGGGCTAATAAACTATTATTGTTTAAGTCTCCTTAGTCAGGTAGTCTGTTACTTGCAGCTAAAAGCAAGCCAGCTGATACAGGGTTGTTTCCAATTTTTTACCATCTCAAACAAACCTGAAATGTTCATTGTTAAACATATAATTTTATAAATCTGTCCAAGTGTCCCAAGATAAATTCTTTTTTTTTTAAGACTTTATTTATTTGTTTGACACAGAGAGAGATCACAAGTGGACAGAGAGGCAGGCAGAGAGAGAGGAAGGGAAGCAGGCTCCCTGCTGAGCAGAGAGCCCAATGCCGGGCTCAATCCCAGGACCCTGAGATCATGACCTGAGCTGAAGGCAGAGGCTTTAACCCACTGAGCCATACAGGCGCCTCACTGAGATAAATTCTTAATAGTGGAATCTCTATAGCATCCCAAGTAAATAATCACCCAATGATTATTGATTGAATCTTTTCATTATTATTTCAAAATCCTAGATGTGGAGAGGATGGAGGAGCAAAGTTAGGATACCATTGATAGAATGTTGTTTTATCCAACATAAGCATTAAGGCAAAGCAAAGACAACACATTTCTTGGATGTTGTAGTTTTAAACATTAATTGTAAACTGCTTTTTTAAAAGATCTTTCCACACTGATTTTTCAGAGAAATAGAATCCATAAAATGAACAATGAGCATAAACATGACTTTATATATGTTAGTTTTTGTGTATATACAAATCTGAATTCTACGATGAATTTCACCATATTATTAAGTGCACATAGAATAATCCTGCATCAAAGGACTATTGAACTAATGGAAGTTTTATGTGAAGTTCAACTATCTTACCCTTTGGCTAACGACTATCAATCAACCCACTCATTGCCCTCAGTTATGTATTATCCTTTTGAGGAGTTGAAAGCAGGTCGCTTCAGATCTTTAGTGCATTATCTCATCTCTCTAATCTACTCAACAGTGTGTAGGGCTCCCAAAATGAAATGACTGTTCCAACCTGTAGAAACAGCCAAGATTGTTACAGTGGTTCTTTGATAACTCCTGCATTTTAGTGGTTTTGAGAGATTGGTTTTATTTGGAAAGAGAAAAAAAAGGGAAGAGGAAAGTTTTATCTGAATATTAAGCTTTTTAAAAATATAATTGATGACAAGAAAAGGAAAAGAAATGCATATTTCACATTTATTATAGTGACAGATGATCAGTTAATATTAAATGATTACCCAGAATGAACTGCTGAACAGTAGAACAATTGCATATCAACCATAAGAGCTTAAAATAAAGACTCTTTTGGATAAGTTATCTATTATTTGGTCCCCAAAAAGCAAAGTTTATGGACTCAGAATGTTGTGGCAGTCAGCAAGCCACAAAACAATTTGCAGGAGGCCCAGAAACACATTTGAAAGCAACACTTTACAGCAGGATTAAAGGTTAGAAACTGGCATTTGATGCTAAAACCAATCATATATTGGGGGTGGGTGTAAACTGTACATTTATGGGTTTTGAAGAAGATCAGCCATTTTCTAGGAGGACCTTTTGTAAATGTGTATACTGCCAAGTTATTTTTAAAAGAAATTTGAAATGAGAAGAGCATATTAACACTGTCCCCTGCTTACAAAGCTGTGATTTGACATTTATTGTTTTTCAGACAACTGTGATGCTTGATGTCCACTGCTATAAAAAGAACTTTGACTCATTTATTCATTAACTGCTTACCGAGGACCTGTGTGTACTAGGCACTGTTGAAGACATTCAGAATATGGCAGAGAACAGATCAGGCAAAACATTTTGCTTTCATGGAGCATTAACAAAAAATAAAATCAAAACAAAACCAGACCAGAGTACTATTGAGTTTGTCAATTTATCTGAAGGATCATAATATGTTTAGTAGTAATCATGAGACAAACTTTTTGGGAGGGGGACTTAATTTATTAAATGTATTTTGAAATATAATTGCATAGGGGGCCTGGGTGGCTTAGTCAGTTAAGCATCTGCCTTGGATTCAGGTCATGATCTTGGAGTGCCAGGATCGAGCCCCAAGTCCAGCTCCCTGTTGAGTAGGGAGTCTGCTTCTCCCTGATCCTCTGCCCCACCTCCACACCAGCTTGTGTTCTCTCTCTCTCTCCAATAAATAAATAAAATCTTTGAAATATATTTGATGAATTTGAAAGGAACAAACTCCCCTCCTTCCCAGTTTGACATTCTGCAATGGGGGTTAGATTCTCAAGTGTCCTACCTTAGAAAGGGACTTAGAAGATAAACTGTCCCTTAGAAAGGGACTTGTAGATAAACTGTAAGAGTAGTGGATGAACAGTAGTTAGTGTGTATTTAATAAATATTTACATGTTTTAGAAAGTCCCATTCCTCTCCTAATGATGTACAGATGGCTCTACTGTGTTTTGAGCAAAGTTAGGAGTCTGGAAGGAGAGAAAAGACTTTCTACTTGAAATCCTCCTTTTTGTGCTGGACTTTCCCCTGAAGAGGGCCAGTCTGTGTGTGGCTACATCTCAGCTTCCCCGACATTTCCTAAGTCCTTTCTACCCCACAAGTGTGGTACCTGTCATCTTACATTATCTTTGGGGTCGCTTCTCAAAGCTATGGTGGTATCAGCTTATGTGTCTGACCACTGTGCTAACTCTTTCATGTCAGTTTACCTTATAGGTTTCAGGATTCACATTCTTATGGTGGTGTAGTGGAAAGAGTTTGGAACTCTCCATGGAGAGAGACTTAGTGAGGCTGGAGCATGACTCAGCCAATCCCTGGAACAGACTTTTGGGCCAGCCTCCTTGTCTACAAAAGATCTTGAAAGCCTTTTACTATTTCATCTCTAGGAGTCAATCCATTACCTAAATTTGAAATGGTGACCTTGTTAATGAGACAGAATTAAAAGCCTGGATAAACACAACTAATTTTGAGAGAGAAGTGCTTATTTCTTCATGCTGATTAATATGCAAAGCAACAAGTGGTCTTTGATAGTACAATAAAAGTTATGATCACTTGTTTTGATAACTTCTTTGCCTAACATATTATAACATCATTTGAATTGAATCTTGTTTTCAGGGAAAATTTTTAGAATATCAAATATTGCCCTCTTTTAAACATTTTACCCTAAGCCTATCACAGTCCTTACTGTCACTGATCTTCTAAAAGTTTGCTATTGGTGATGGAGAAAGTACAGGTCAGAGAGAAAGTCAGAGAACATGAGGAGAAGCTTCTGGAATAGAAGTTGAAATAAAAGCTTCGTCTACGAAGTTGTGTCCCCTCCTCTCTCTCCAGTAGTTACTGTTCTGTGTGAACATTGGTCCCTACTTGTAGCCATTGATATAACACTAACATATTGTGTTACGTATTTGTCAAAACTTTAAAATTAATTTCATCCAAACTAAAATCGACCTGGGTATTTTGGGATGCCAATGGAGGCTTTGAAAAGTGTATTTTTTTTAATTTGTGTGTTTTAAATATATATTCTAATTTCTATTGACTATTGTCTGATCTTGTTACTTCCTAATTTGGTTAAATACTGCAGCTGTTGAAATAACTCTAAAAGAATCTTTCTTGTGATTTTCCCAGAACAGTTAGCATTATCAAAAACTAAAAATGCCCCAGTGTCTTCTCAGACTATTTCTTTGTGGAATAAAGATTACGTTTCTTTCTAATTGTAATCTCTCCTCTCTTTTTTCTATTCCACTCCTTTAGATATGGACCTAAATTAAGAAACATTGTTTTCTATAATAATACATGAATTATATTTAGCTTCCCCTGGAATTATTCTTTTTAATTTGAAAGCTAAGGGGAAAAAAAAAAAACCCAAAAAACAGAAACAAAGCAAAACCTAGGTATCACTCTGTCCAGAACAATTTTGATTAAAATCTGCTTTGAGAGCAGAAAATGGATTATATGAACCCTCAAAAGACTTTTCATGCTTGTGAATACTACAAAAGATAGAAAATCTTTTTCTCTTTGGCTCAGAAGGAATTTTTACAATTTTAAACTGGTGAAGCGTTTTAAAGCTTATAGGTCATTTGCCTTTGCAATCAAGTCCATCTTTGAGTTAAGTCCTAATACCTCCCTTGAAATAATTGGGTTTAAAAACAATTTACAAAAACAAATTTAAATTATACTTTTAACTATATGGAAGTTCTCACACACACCCAAAAGTAGAACACATAGCATAATGAATCTTCATGTACAAATTGCTTAGTCTCAACAACTGTTAAAACGAGCTAAACTACATTTGAGCTCATAAGCTAAACTATAACTAAAAAGTGATACTTGGAGGTAGTCAGCATAGGCAGTCTAAAATCATTTACCTGGATAAAGGAAAGTTTCCATTACCATGTCAAATTCAGGCAGTTCATGAGAAGATGAAATGGGTTATTAATGGGTCATCACAATTAATTAGTAGGTTAGGTTGTGTTTTATGTTGTATGTATCTTATGATCAATAAACAGTTGTAAAACTAAACAGTTTTTAATGGAATCAAAGCCCTGGCATAAAATAAGAACTAAATTTGTGAAAAACTATTTCTCTTCCTTTGGACATATTAATAAGCTATGGGTGTTCAGGTAGCTGCATGCCTAAAATATATATAAATCCTTCAGGGATGCTTAACACTTCCCAATCCCTCCCATAATAGAGTTCTTGTCTTCTGTCTCATGATGAAGGGCAAAGAATCAGCCAAACCCTGATAATCTGATAATAATTCGATTTAGTTTCATTCCAACTTTAGTATCTGATCATAGCAAACCGAAGCCCTCCCATGCATGGGCAAGTTGGCCAATTAGGGCATTTGGTGGGTTTGTTGAACAGAATGAAATGTTTTGAGAGTGTAAATACAACTCTGCTAACTGGGCTTGCATGTCGCCTTTGGGGACTGGTACTATGACCTCAACAAAGCAAGATCATAGGACTGGAATGAGGTAGGGACAATGAGGGCAAATAAGAAACTTCCAAGGGGAATGGTTGGTTCTGAGACCTAACTCATTCTTTGATAACCTTGCTCAGTGTTCATGGACCTAACTTTAGGTGGGAAGAAGGTAGTGCTGCCTGGCTTTTGTAGCACAGCTTCAGAGATCTGGAAGCAGTAAAAGAAGTGGTCCTTGGGAACCATGTTAATGATAAAGTCATGTTCCTGAAACACCTGGTATTTTTGTGAGTTATCACAGACTTGTGACTCATAGAAAGAGGGGATAAAGTGAAATTTGTTAAGGCAGAGAGCCCCTCACGTCACCATCAGACAAAGGAAATGTTTGTATGGGTCAGAAGCATCTGGCTTTATTTTGTTTGAGCCTAAAATTTTCCATCATTTTCATATTGCTTGCTATAGGTCTTTCAGATGTCCCTGGCCCATTGCCCTTACAGGTGTTTCCAGAGGACAGGGAGGTGAAAAACAGCTATAGGCATGCATAGTTCTTCAAGGAAAGATGCTTTTATGGTACCCTTCTGCTAAGTTAAAACAAAACAAAAAAAAAAATCAGGAAAAAAAGGAAACAGAAAGTTACATATTCCTTCTACAAAAAACTAATGCCATTATTGAAGAAGTTGAAATCAAATGATGGAAATTGCCTCATCGAGCTTTTAAATACTCCTTTAAGGTAGAGCAACATTGTAGTTCCCAAGGAGAGGCCAGTGATTCACTTCTCTGGCCAGAGTCCCTTCCTTCCCTCTGTTACTAGCATTTATCACCTTGCCTGACAGTCCTCACTACCCAGTAAACAGGAGAGATGCTCAACTGCCAATCAGCCTCTTCTATCTCCTTTTAGTTTATCTTATAGAATATTTAGAAGGGAATAAAGCTGTAAGCAATGGCTGTGCATAGTCAGTGTTTGGAAAAAAATCTTAAAAAGGGCTATTTTTAGTTTGAATTTAATTTCTTGACATATCTCCATCACCTGCCATATGTAAAGGTAATGATGGCTTGCCTAATATAATCATTTTTAATTATTGTTTTTTGGTTGAAAACCTAGACTTCAGTGTCTACAAGGGGCAAAATGTGGAGATGAATGAAAAATAATTCAGCTAATCTAGGATAAATAGGCCTAAATAAACAAATGCCTATCCTGAACCTCCCGGCATGATATTTGGTCAACCTCTGATCTTCCCATTATGCTTCCCAAAGTAGACAAGCCGTAGCTGTTACTACTAACTGATGTTCTTATCAGGTTACCTTCCCTATTTGTTCTATTAGTACCTTTGGTATAAACAGATCATGGTCTCTCTCAAATACAAACTCCAGAGATGATTCTCTCTCTGCTATTCAGATGCTGAAGTGCTTTCTAACCCAATAATCAAATCCTTTTCCTAATAGCATATCAGCACCAAAGCTTCTGTTCTAATGCTGGAGAATGAGATTGCTTGCTAAAGAATGAGGAAGCAAAAGACACTGATATCTTCCTTGAGGCCAATTATTTTACTCTGAGTTTCTCACTCTGGGCACACAATAATTAAAATGTACATCCTGCCTTATTTATTTATTTATTTATTTATTTATTTATTTATTTATATTTTGGCAACTCTTCTTGCTAAGTATCCAATTCCATATGCCTTTTAACGGTATACACTGACACAGAGTTAAATTTGTATGTTTCAAGGAAACACATTTTTTAAAGCATGGAAGTGACAATAGTTTTGTAGATATTATACAATATCCTGACTTACAGTTCAAGCCAGAGTAAAATACTTCAGTAGATGTTTACATTTGCCACTTTTTGTTACGACTTTCATAGATCAGAGCAGACTTGTAACAGAGTTTAATGTCATCTTTAATTGGCAAAGATATAGTGGGAAATTATTCAGTGATAGAAGGTGAAATTATGAAACCAGTGAATTATACATGCCCTGATGTTTTCTTTTGGAAATACTGAATGTAAATGTGGAAACTTGGAATTAAAAAGCATGGGAATGGAAGAAACCCTAAAGGTCATTGAGTTCAGACCCATCCAGACCCAGTCCAGACCCATCCCCCACCATGAAATCTTTTTTTTTTTTTTTCCACCATGAAATCTTTTAGCCACTTGCCTTATAAGAGTCTTCAAGTGCTCAATAAAGAAAAGTTGAAGGAACAAAAGAAAGCAAGCCAGGTTCAGCTTGGACATTCCTAGGTATTCCTTTTTGAAGGCAGCTCACTCCTGTCGAACATTTCCAACATTTAGAGTGCTCTTTTCTATACTACTTGATAGCATCTATTACTTTATTATTTATTAGTATTAATATTAGTATTACCTTGATAGTCTCCAATCTACAGAGAGAGACCGCACTTGAAAGAAATACCAGAGCACTCTGCCAAACTTGATCACCTTTGGGCTTTTCGAGGGGGAAAAAGATCCATAAGAAAGCTCTAGGAAGAGCCATTTAATTTGTAGTGGTTATTAATATTTCATATGGTTTGAATATGCTGAGTTATCCTGTCCAAATAATGAATATAAAATTAATGTAATAAAATATAAATATAAACACAGAAGGAAAGGCTTAGCAAAATCCTCTGAAAAGTAGAATGGTTCAGGGAATAAAAATCACATAAGTTTACTCTGTAGTCTTATGTAGGTGGCTAAAAGGTATTAGTGGTAATCTGTTAATTCAAGATGGCTTCTATCAGTTTACCTCCAGATAGCCTACATTTTCACAAGTGAGAAAAAGCAGACACGTTGTCACGATATCTCTTAAACCTACCCTCATCCCCCTCTCCTCCTCCTTATTCTGACTCTGAAAACTAACTCCTCTAGGATAAACCCTGATAACATTAAATCTGGAGCTACCATCAGGGCTGTTTCAATGGATTACCAAGCTGAACCTCTTGGCCTTCTGTCTGGGACTGAGACTGGGGCTAGATCTCAGCAGAAATGCTCATCAATCTTCTCTTGCTTTTGCCCTCTGGTTTCTAAGTAATGGTCTAGTTTCTTGCTGGTGTATTCTAGTAAGAGTCAGCTGGGAGAAGAGTTTTCCCTAAATGCACTGACAAAAGTAGAGAAAGTGGGAATGAGAACACTGTAATTCTGCCAACCCTAACCTCATTCTGCCTCAGTTTCCTTAAGTGGAAACTTACTGCTTAGAAGCTACTAAAAACCAGACCTCCAGCCCTAACCCCAAGCATTAGAAAAATATCAGTACCTTTCACAGGTCATGGAATGCTTGTTGGGAACTCTAATAATGTCTATGACTCTATGTAAGAGAGTGAATTGTTTCCCCCAGGATGAATGGTCTCCACAAATTGCTGTGGAGTTAAAAACGGGTCAAATGTAACTTTCTTCAAAAGACAGAAAGTCTAAATGCATCAGTGACTTCATTAAGATTCTACATTTGTTTTGTTACAGGGGGTTGAAACAAAGTCATAATTGGATTCCAACTTTGTGAATTGCAAAAAGTAGATAGGGTTTTATCCCTCAAATATAGAAAAAAAATGATGTATTTCCCATTCAAACATAGAAGTCAAATTTATTGAGATAAAATCAGTATACAATTAAATGCACATTTTAAAAATGTACTGTTTGTTGAGCTCCAACAAATGTGTCCGGTCATTTAACCACCACCACAGTCAAGATATAGAACATTTCCGTAGTCCAAAGAAGTACCCTCGTCCTCCTTTGTGGGCAGCCTCCTCTCCCCACTTAAAATCCTGGGAAGTCACTGATCTATTATAGAATGTTCACTGTCAGGTTCAAATACTAGTAATAAATACTTATAGGTAGAAAGTAAAGACATCAGCAAGCTCTGATGGAAAAAATTAGAAAATAACATGCGATTTGTGTGGAAATTTCAGGATATAATTTTTGTTGTGAACACTAATTTTTTTCTTCTACACTGTGCATGTCATGTTCAAACATTCATTGATTATCTGGTATTAGGCCCTATTCAATGAATAATAAGACTGATGCTTCCATCATAATCAAAACAATACAGTTTGGCTTAGAAATGGACAAAGAGCTCAATGGAATGAATAAAGAGACCAAAAATAGATCCACACAGATATGGGAACTTAATATAAGGCAAAAGTGGCATTTTGTTCCAATGAGAAAAAAGATCATTTATTAAGTGGACAGTTTGGCAAAACCAGAACTCCTTCTGGAAGGGAATAAAATTACCTCACACCACACATGAAATTAATTCCAAGTAGATTGAAAAAACATAAATGTAAATAATACTATTAAAATATTATAAAATGGTTTTGGAGAAGAATAGGAGTAGGGGAGATATCCATAAGAGAAATGGAAAACCCGAAGGCCACATGCTTCAAACATAGACCTATTTTTATGGCAAAAGGTGATAGAAACTAGACAAAAAAGAGATTGATTTACAAAAATTGCTTGAAAACTGATTTAAAAAATAATGAAAAGAACAGCATATCAGTAAATTTATAACTACAGTGACTCCTAAATTAAAAAGGTGTTTATCCTCATTATTAGTTAAAATAAAAATTAAAAGTACAGTAAAACATAACGTTTTTCTCCTGTTATATTGTCACAATTTTAAGGCAGAATGATACCCAATACTTTTGAGGATGTGGGAGAAGAGATATTCTAACATATTGGAGTGAACAAATTACTTCCATCATTCTGAAAAGAATTGGCGAAAGTGACATTTTATATACCATTTTGGGAATTTTTCCTACTGAAATAAATGTACCAGTAATCATATGATTATATACAAGACTGTTTTCAAGGACATTTTGTATTCATGTCTAGGGGACTAGAGAGAGGCTGAAGTTCTTTCAAGAGTAAAATAGTTGAATAAATTTCAACACATCTACATTTTAAAATATAATGTAGCTATTAAACAAATGAGTTATATTTCTCCATTGACTCAGATGGATTATCCATTGTGGTTTTCTTTTGAGAAAGTACATTGTGCAGTAATGTGTATAGTGTGACCCCACTTTTGTAAAACAGTGTGCGTATGTTTTAAAGCAAACACATATGCATATCTTTATATATATTAACTTAGAGAATGCTGTGAAGTTATGCATACCAGAATGTCAGGCTATTAACCCAGGAGTGTCAACGTGGAAGAGATGATTATTTTTAGAAAATATGTCTTTACATTATTGTACCTATTATAATAAACACGTGCATTTTTAAATTAATAAAAAAATAAGTGAGAAAATAAAAAGACTAAGTGAGACTTCTAGATGAACTGGGGCCAGAGACAGAGACACTAATTATACTGTCATATATACCGTGAAAGTTGCTCCCCAGTGCTCAGGAGACCAAGCCCACATTATGATGGGAGCCAGAGGTGTGAAGACACACATCATTTGAGGCCATAGTCATCGACAGAAATCTGCACTTGGGCTTGGGTAAGTATATTTATGAGTTAAAATAATTTCTGATTAGTAGTTAATTTTTCAATTAAATTTTCATTTCAGTGGTACCTGGTAACTCATATGCCAATTGGAAAATGTGACCATTTTAAAAAATGTTTAATGCCGGCAAATATTACAGATTAGGAATCTGAGTCAAAGGAGCTCTTTGCTAAGCTCATCTATTTTGATAGTGGAGAGAATGAAAAGCAGAGACATCAACCTCTTTCAGTGCCTTAGCTTCTCAGTCTACAAAATGGGCATAATAAATGTGCCTACCTCAGAAGGTTGTTCTAAGAGTTACATCAGTCATTATCTATAAAACATTTGAGGGGCACCTGGATGGCTCAGTTGGTTAAGCGGCTGCCTTTGGCCTGGGTCATGATCCCAGGGTCCTGGGATCGAGCCCCGCATGGGGCTCCCTGCTCAGCGGGGAGTCCTCTTCTCCCTCTCCTCTGCCTGCTACTCTGTCTACTTGTACTCTCTTTCTCTCTGTCAAATAAATAAATAAAATCTTTTAAAAAATTTTGAAATAATGCCAAATATGAGTTGCTGTTTATGTGTTCATTAAATAAATGAAAAGTAAAGACCTCTTTCTATTCTTCTGATCATTCTGCATCATTTTTTAAGCAATTCTTTGGGGATTTAATCTGGCTTCTTTTCAGGATCTTCAAACGATAGATTCTCTGATTATTTAATCTCACATCATGATTTTGGTTACCCTGCTTTGGATAGTAACAACAATACTGACCATTTTTGAACTTCCTAGAGGTGGGAAGGAGCAGATATCACTAAGTATCTTCTGTACTAAGCATAGGACAAGCTTCAGAGCATTCAGTTCGATGTTGTGACCCAAAAGTGAACTGAACTGTCAAATCAAGAAGGTTTGATCATAATGAATTAGATTCTGCTTTCCAATCATAAGTAAGTGTATGCTGTTGTTTACTGTATGGTCAGTGTTAGGTTGCAATTTGTTCAGTTTCATAAAGCTGAAGTCTGAGTTTGGCAGGTCTCTCTTCTAATAGGCATATATGTATTAAATGGGTGTGTTGATAATGGAAATAAGTTTTCTGAGCATGAGATTTAAAATAAGGAACTCTTGAAATCATTGAAGAGCAGATGACGTGGTAAAAATTATTATGGGTAGTTTACTTTATGGTGTATTTGACCTGTTGGCCTTAAAGGGAACACAGTTATTGAATGTAGGTATAAGCCTTTGAAATTTGTAATTTACAACACATTTTGAAAAGGAAGTAGGAAGCATGAGATGCTGATTTTGTACTCTAAAAGTGCTTGCTGCAACAAGATTTTTTTTTTTTTTAGAGAAACTATGTTTCAATATTTCTGGCATATAAAAATGTGCAAGAGAAGATTACAGCACCCTTACCACATTGCCTAGGTTGAAATTATTTTTAGATGAAGGGAGTAGCCACAACTATTTTCTGCAGTTCTGTTGTTTGGATTTGCTCTGTACATTTTATATATATATATATATATATATATATATATATATATATATATTCCTAATTATATTTTAAATGTTTCTAAAGCGCTACAAACCTCCTCTTTTGCACAGAGGTTTACTTTGGCAGTATGTGATTGTTTTTATTATATGTTATCCTCTGTTTGGTCTTACTGTAAGCTAAAACAGACAAAAGATGTCCAGAAAAATTAAGCCAATTCTCAAATCTGGACATGGAAGAGTCTCCAGAGAAGGATTTGCAATGGAACTAACATAGAGTAAGGATCATCTTTAATTTGCTATCCTGTCAAGGTTCTGCCACATCCATTATTATGAAGTGTAATTGCCTTATATATCAAATTTACCTCTCCCAGACCCCTGCGGAATTATTCTTTTCTTCAATTCCCAGGCTAACCTGACTTTGGATAACTGAAGTCCAATATGTTATGAATGATAGACTTATATATTCCCAAAGAAAACCAAGGACTAATGCTGGGCATTCAAACAGCATATATAAGCCTAGCCATGTTCAGAACACACCCATGAGGAAGGTAGAAGACATATTTGCACCATTTTATACATAAGAAAACTGAAGACCCAAAGTCACAGTCCCAGGTAGTGGCAAAGTCATGGTTAGAATCTCGCTCGCTAGGCATAATAATTCTTCATTTTTAAGTCACCACATTTTTATTCAGAAAATCATATTTATACTGGGCCATCATGACTATAAACTGTAGGGAATTTAAATAGTAGGCATATTTTACCTATCTGAATCCAAAGAAACTGTCTTAGTCATGTGAATGAATGTATTGCCACTCTGTGGCTGTCATTTAGACCTGTATCTGCAAATTAAATAGATACAATAAAATTATTACATAGATTACAGTAGATTACAATTAAATAGATTACAATAGAATTTTGCAGCCACATCTGAATCAATGTCTGTAATGACCTTTGAAATTGCTCTACCTGCTAATGTTTCACAGTTTCAGATCACAGAAATTAAAGATGCACTTTCTTTTTTTTTTTTCCCTTCGTTCCTGGTGTATATATCATGTCCACTCTAATTTAGCTTGTTCAGTTTTTCTGTCTGTAAAATGGGAATAATAATAGTACCAACCTCATAAAACTATCATAAACAGAATAAATGTAAGTAAAGTGCTCAATGAATATTCTCCTCCTCACTCCACTTTTTCTTCCACCTCTTCCTCTTTGTTTTTATATAACCCACCTCTTAGAGTAACACATTATAATTTTTACTTTTCCATTTTATCTCTTCCTCTTTCCCATAAAAATACTCATTTTGTACACCATTTAAAAAACTTAAAGAGGAAGTATTTATCACTCTCCATATAATCTCTATTAAATTATATAGGAACTTTCCAGTTTCTTCCTAGTACTCTACAGGAGTACTTTCTAGTACTAATATGATCCATATGAAACAGAAAGAGTTCTAGGCATGCTTCACACTCTCAACTGGTCAACTTAGGTGTACCACCAACTCCTTCCAGGACGCAGCCTCAGTCTCTTTTCAGATTAAAGAATGTGCATTAAAAATTCTGTAATAAGGGAAGCCCATTCTAGAGATTATGCTTTATAAAGTCCATTAGGATGGTACAATCAGGCAGTCTTTTTTATTCAAATGATAGTGGACTACCATGAAGCTTTGTAAAAGAAGGCTCAGAATGAATTTCTGTTTGCAAAATGGAACTTTACTCCTTTTGGGTCTATTGGTCATTAATCAAGACATTTTGTATAATATATTCTTTCAAGACCCTTGGCCAAAATTGTTGAGGTCAGCATATATTCTTCATAATTATGATTGTGATAAATTAATAATCATCTAAGAGAACCTCCTTATATGACTGGAAGTTGTTATCTGGCTATTAGCCAGGGACTCAGCTAGGTCTAATGACCAGAGAAACTATACTCAATCTTTCCATGTGGCTGCTTTCCTAGTATCCTAAGAATGAACATTTCAAGATACTCAGGTAGAAGATGTAAGTCTTCTTAAAACCTGGCTTGGAAATCCCACAGTGTCACTTCCACCACATTGTACTGGTAAAGCCAGGTCAAAAGGCCACTCCAGATTAAAGGACAAAGGGAACAGACTCCCACCTCTTGATGTTAGAAACAGCATGCACTTAAAGGGAGAGAAGGGATTAATGGAAACCATCAATGAAGGTCTGTCAAACAGTTCAACATACCCCTTTTTTAACCCCTAAATCATATCTCTTTGGAACTGTAGGTCTAGATCAGAGGTTTTGAAACCTTTTGATATCAGAGCTCTTTTACATCTTAAAAATTACTGAGGCCCAATTGTCTGCATGGGTACTATCTATTGATACTTATTACATTAGAAATTAAAATGGAGACATTTTAAAAATATGTATTTCTTTATTTTTAAAAATCACTACAGTAAACCTACTTGCTAACATAAACATAGTTCAACAAAAGCTATACTTATTAATAAAACAAAAATTTTTAGAGAAAGGAGTGACATTGTTTTACATTTTTGCAAATCTTTGTAATTGAAAACAGCTGGCTTCCCATATCTCCTTCTGCAATACGTTGTTTTTGCTGAAGTACATGAAGAAAATACAGGGCTATAGAGGTATGTTGGAAAAGGGAAGAGTATTTTAATAACCTCTTCAGATAATTATGAATATTCTTCTTTGGTACTACCCCCCCCCAACTTGTGGAAATTTCTTTAATGTTCATTCGAATGTGGAATCTAAATCCATGTTAACAATTTTTATACTATATTATATTAAAACACATTGGTCTTGCACTTTGAATAGATCTTTCATCCATATGATCTTGTAACATTAGGCATTAGCCATATGGAAGATATTGATTCATTGAATTAAACAAATCAAACATGATGTATTTCATTATAAAGTATTTAAAAATCAACTTTTAATATTAATACTTAACATGTTAGAAGAGTCTTTACATATTGGAAAGATGTCTGGCTTACAGTGGTGAACACAATGTTTTTAATACTTTTATTTTCTCTTGGAAACTTGCATTTAAAAAAAAAGAAGCAAACTTGAAGTCTGTATTTCACAACAAATACTTCTAGTTGTTTTCCTTTAATGACACATTTTATTCATTTTGAGAAATGGCTACCAGATATCCAATTCTGAATAACTATAGCTTGTCTGTCAGTCAGTCACTGAAATGAACTTGGTGCTCCATAAATAGAAAGGCAGATTCACTCTGAACATCATACAGCTTATGAGGTCTTTTCTTGGAGATGACCGTTACACTTAAGTGTGCAACATAAATATTTTATGCATACTTCTGTGTATTCATAGAGAATATTAACAATGTGTATTCAAGAATTAAGATTTAATAAAATTAATAATTTTTACTGCTTCACTGAATGCATTGAAAAGGGAAACTTCTTAAATGCAAATTTGTGGTGGTGAAAAATACCATGATAACCAATATTGATGGGTAACATTGCTTTGGTTTGCTGTGGGTCATCAGCAGTGTCATCCATATTGCTTTTGCACCAAGGACAATCTCAACATCATGAGAAAGCCCAATAACGTTTTAATATTATTATAAAAATAATTTTGACCTTGTAGACTCCTTGAAAGTGACTCAGGGAATCTTCAAGTACCTGCAGAACATGTTTTGAGAATCACTGATCCAGATCAAGTGTGAAGGGGCCATATGTCTGTTGTCACTAAAATAGAAGTGCCTCATATTGATATGAGAAATGCCACATCAAAAATTTTGGTGGAGTACTGTAGTTAGACAAAGAGAAGTCTGGAGTTTAGTTCCCTGAGCAGCAATTAGTTCCTGAATGGTATGGATTTGAACCCAGAAATTTACAAATGACGTGGATCGAAGATGTGGGACGAGTGTACAATGGAAAGAAGTAAGGATGGTTTTTAGTAAGCACCAGTGGCCCCAGCAATATATTCGCTTCTATTATTTTCTTTATATTTAAAAATATAACCACTCATTGTTGTCTTTTATCATTGTTCAGACCAAAATATAAAGATGCACAAGCAGATTTCATCAGATTTCATTCGTTATATTTTAGTGTAGTGGAAAGGGCCCTGAACCGGAAATAATGTAGGATATCTATTCTAAATTTAGCAACTCTTGCTTGGATTGACATAAATTACTCCACCTTGAAGCCTGTTTCCTACTTGAAAAATTAGGGGGTTCGGGGTAGAGGATTTCTATGTTACCTCCTATTTCCAAGTATATCTACGTATCTATGTACAGACTGTCCCTCAGACTTGAGGACTCCTAAATGTCTATCCTCTAAGGCTTAAAATGTTTTTGACCACCCAGATGTAGAGCAGAAAAAGAGCAGGAATAAATGGTGGAACAAGCAGAGAAGCAGCACTATTTTAATCAACCTAGAAACTTTTGCTAGTTTTAAAGATTAATACTCTGTAGGACATATTTTGTCTTTTGGACAAATACCTTCCATCTCCCATTCCTGTCATGCTCACAGTGTCTGTAGCCAGTTGTCATAACGTCCCCAGTCTGATGTTGAAAAATGCTACCGTTTGCTTTTGGAAATGTGATTCAGTCTTGCTGGCATGGATTCCTTTGAAAGATCCTTGACCCATTCTCAGGATGCTCTCAGTTTGCCAGAAGCAAGCAATAAAGGGGATGGGGTTTCACAAAGAGAGAGTTCAGGGGACTTCGTGAGTGTAATTCCTCTTCAGGGCTGCCCTCACATTTCTGCCAAGACCCAGCAAGGCGCCTTCATGAGGGCACCTAATCTTCTCTTTCAAAGATATCCAATTACTCAGGCTCCAAGCTATGAAGTAGAGCTTCAGCAAGCATGAAGTGGTTCCTGGGAACCTCTGGAGAAACAAACATTGACAGGTAATGTCACAGCTGCCTATCACTATCCAACTGGGTTGATCTTTGGGCAAGTTCCCGGCACACACAGTGTTGCTTTTAAGTCCTGCTGATTTGGATTCAGGTTTTTCCCTTTTAGTATTTTGCCTGAAATTTCTGTTTGACTTGGAACTCCCCAACCAGCAAATTAAATGAAATGAGCATGATAAAAAAAAGTTCATTGAAATTTACCACAGCCGTTTGAAGAAACTTCCAATAAAACCAGAAAAGAGAGCCAATGGCCATCTGCCCAGTGACATAAAACAAAAAGCTGCCCACTAGGAGATGAAATTAAAACACTAAGGAAACTAGGAACAGGAAGAATCCAACTTTTCTACAGTCTCCACTTATCTAAACTTCAGGCCTTCCCAAGAATTAGCTAAATCCATCTGGAAGAGTACTTAATACACTTCCAACTTGCTTTTCTTTTGCCAATGACAAAGTATTAAACCAACATACACATAAGCAAAACGCCTTCAACGTGAGTGACTGAATGGTGGAGTCCATTAGGGCACTCTGCCTTACACAGTGATCACTATGGTGAGTAAAACTCATTTTTAGGCACTCTGGCTCTGACCCAGGTTAGTAGAGGAGATATGTAGATAAGATGGATGTGATACAGGGTGGAAAAGATTTTTCTATCAGAATAATGATATGTCTATTTTTGAGATACGTTTTCTGTTTGATAAAATGAGAAAGGATAGGTATGCCACCAGATGAGTTGGTTAAAAAATAATCTCCCAATAGCGGGAGCTACAGTTCATAGAACATGAACTCACACTGACTGTATCTAAATCACCTATTTAAAAAAATTACCAGAAAACACACACACACACACACACACACACACACACAAATTAACAGATAAGTTCTGGAAATCTAATGTACAGCAAACAAAAGGAAATAAAAAATAAAAAAACAGTCACTTTAAGAAATGAACTAAAAAACAAAAAGGTGAATTGAGTGAAAACAAAATCAAAACAGTTAAAATGGCATCTAGTTTCTAGTGTGTGTATGTGTATGTATTTTTTCTTACATGTATAATAAATACATCTGTATATAGTAAAGTACTCTGCACATAATAAACACTCAATAAACATTTGATGACAAATAACTGGCTGATGAATATACCATATAGCCTTTAAATGCTGCTTTTTCAAATACAATCAAAAATTGAACACTTCATTACTGTATACAGACTTTAAGTCCCTGGCACATGTGTCTAATAGACTTTAGATATCTGGCATTCCCTTTCCATATTCCACCTAATTATTGCATTAACATTCTCCTAGTAATTTTTCTTAGTTATTTGTGTTTTTCTTCTCTTTTAAACCATATTTTCAAAACTAGGGTATTCCAGGGTTCTGATATTTGATGATAAATCACATTTGCTAAATTTTTTTGCAAAAAATATTCATAGTTATAAAATATGTGTGTACTTTCTTAGATTTTTGTGTGGAAGGAGTTCTTTCATCATTTTTTTTAACCAGTTTCCCTTTGGGATATCTCAAGACCCCAGCATCTGGTTAGTGGTTTCTTGGAAAGGCACATTTTTTCAATACAAAATGTTCTTTTTCTTAAAATAACAAAACAACTTAATTTGCATGCTTTTAGTAGCTTAAAAGGTTGAGTAAAATTTACTTTTCCTTAATAAATATCAGCTTTTACCTTATCATACTGCAATGCACCTATTCCAGCAATAACATGAAACTTTAGATTAAAAATATATATGCAAATTAATAATTTGGGAAGTCAATATGCAAAATATGGAAATATCTGCCATATTCAATGATAAGTTAAAGAACTGATCTGGTCCTAGAAATCTGAGTAACATAAAACACCTGTTGTGTGTAGAAGAGATAGAGTAGGTATGTGTCTAGTATCTGTGGACCTGAATTTAAACCATGATTTCATCACTTTGACTTTGAATACATTTTTTTAACTCCCTCTGAGACTCAGTTTCCTGATCTATAAAATTGGCAGACTCAGAACTCGAGCTTTTTGTAAATATTATTTATTTCAGCAAACAGTGTTATAATGCTTACTCTATATAAGCCACTCTTCTAAACACTTTCCAAATTGTAATTGATTTAATTTTCGTGTCAGGCTTCTGCAGTAAGTGCTTTTAGTTTCACTTTAAAGATGAGGAAACAAGACATTTAAACAAGGTGATTTTCACCTAGAAGGCCTTAAGTCAGTGGCATCCCCAAGGCAAATCAATTGAGCTGGTTTTTAGTAGATAATTTTAGTAGATAATTTAGTAGATAATTTTTTAGTAGATAATTTAGTAGATAGATTTTTAGTAGATAATTTAAAATTAGTAAGAAAACCAACTAAAATTTGGTCTGCATCATACCATCATCAGGCAATAACAATTTTAAACAATGTCAGTGATCAAATATCCTTGTTCTCAGGGTGGACCACTCCCATCCTTCATACCTAAGTACACATTGGCCTCAGTATTTATTTATAACATTGTTTTTATAATTAAAATAAGAAAAAGTTACAGGGGTTGGAAAATCTAACAAAAATATGAATAATTTCTAGAATTAAACATGGCCTTGAGTGAATTAATATATATATGTATGCAGTTTAGATGTACACAGACATGTGTATACATATATACATACATGTGCATACACATACACACACCTTTTTTCTCTTAGGATAACTAACATCAGTGGCATCTGAAGTTTGCTTTACACTATATATATGATATTCACTGGATATTTAAGTTTGGTAAAATTTTCAGCTGTGCTTTCCTTACCTCATACTTTCTTTTCAAAACATGTAAATAGTTTTAAAGGAAGTTGCAGGTTAAAATATGTAATTCCTAAAATAACAATAATGAAAATGACAACAACAAAAATAAGTAGCACTGCTTTCCATTATTTTTTAAATAAAAAATTCAAGGGTGTTTAAGCCGTATAAAGTGAATCTATCTCAATTCACCTTCAAACTTCATATGGAAAGTGGTATTTTATAGTGCAAATTATCAAGATTGACTGGTTACCATTACAAGTCCAGTGGATCATTTCTCAATTACCCACTTGGCCAGGCTCCTGGGTCAGTTGGGACATTGTAAGCAGCAGGGAATACCAATGTAACAGTCAATTTTGGCAACAAATACAATTTTTTAAAAAGAACAACATCAATTTTTTTAAAAAGAACAACAAAACATTGTTTTAGATGGATATACCCTCTGAGGATTAAATCAATTTAACAAAAATACTAGTTTGGGTTTACAAATATTAATCTTTGTGTCATCTTTTCTTCTGTTATCTGTTTTTATATTCTTGACAAGATTGTGTAATTGAAAGTTTTGGCCTTTGAGTCAGGATTTTTCAGGTTCAAATCTTACCTCTACCACATGTTATGTAACATTGGCTTTCACACATATGAGCTTTGGTTTCCTACTGTGGAAACAGGTTGAACAACACTTACATCACGGGGTATGCTCTTAAGGGTAATTGGATTAAATTGGTGAAGCCTAGCTTTGTCCCTGTTTATATGATCAGTGCTCAAAAATACTAGTTTCTTCCCTCACATCTTCCTACTTTTCCCCACTTCTCCAAAGATTAGAATACCTACAATAGTCCCCTGAGTAGCAGTCCTTCAATTTCTCTTCCATTGGGTTGCTATCTTTAGGAATCCCCAGATGGATTAAGTTTCAATACCTGCAGGTGAAGGCTGACCTGGCCAGCACACATAGCAGATTCATCCAGATGGGATTATAACTGGGAGTTTGTAAATTTCCTGCTGTGCTTATGCCAATGTCATGAGGCATCTGGTGAGGAAATTCAGCCTGTTCACTTCTGAACAAGGTACCCCAAAATTTCCAGTATGTTTATTATATGGTTATTTTGGAATAAATGACAAACAAAAGCTATATTTCGACATTAGAAAGATGTTGATGTATACTTAGAATTTTTTGTGTGTGCCAAAAGAAATAGAACATTCCCTTGCAAAAGTGTGTATTGAAGTGAAATGAAACAAATGCTCCTTTATTTATTTATGTAAGGCTAGACATTGGATATATTGCATCATTTAAACTTCATCCTTACACTTCATTACCCACTAAAAATGAGCCCTGCTTATAAGAATTTGTGTGGTCAGTGATAAGCTGTGCTTTGAAATTGAGTGCTGTAGATTAAACATTTGAAAGGAAAAGAGAAAGGAAGGGAGAGGAAAGAGGGAGAGAAGGAAGGGAGGGAAGGAGGGATGAAAAGAAGGAAGAAAAGAAGGGAGGAAGGGAGGGAAGGAAGGAAAGAAACGAGAGAGATGTGGGGGGAAGAGTGAGAGGAAAAGAATTGTAATTGATCTTTTGGAACACTGGAGAATAGTACTTAAAGATTGGAAATTTCCTAAACTCTAAGTTCAAAAATTGTAGAAATACATTTTTTCCCCATAATATACTAATTCACAAATCATGTGTCAATAGCTTGGAAATAAACTTTTTGGCTGTTATAACAGACTTCTTAAAATTTTGCCATTTAGTGAGGACCCAAAGTCAGATTTGAAAGCCTGTATCCTCAGATTTTCCATTTTTCCGTGGGATGAAATTCAGATTTCTTTTAGCCCAACACTAATTACCCTCCACAGTTTGTGTCCTTCTCTTTGTTTCTTTCTACTCTTCCTTTTCCCCCTTTATTTTACCGTCTGTACTTTAGAGCTAGTATTATAAAGTAATTAATAACATGACATGTAGGTAGCCCTACATGTTTAGCACTTCAACTTACAGCAGTTTGCATTCTATGCAGTTTTTATAGTCATTAATTTAATTTTTTTCATCGTGGTAAGTGCACTTTTTAATCCCAATTCCGATTTCCCTAACCCCACCCTGCCCCACCTACCTCACCTCTGATAATCATGTTTGTTCTCTATAGTTAAGAGTTTGTTTCTGGTCTCTTTCTCCCTTTCCCCTGCCTCTCTTTTTTCCCTTTGCTCATTTGTTTCTTAATGTGATCATATGGTGTTTGTCTTTGTCTCTAGCTCCATCCACGCTATTGCTAATGACAAGATTTCATTCTTTTTTTTTTTTTATGGCTGAATAATGTTCCAATATATGTGTACACTACATCTTCTTCTTTATCCATTCATCTATTGATGGACACGTTTGGTCTGCTTCCATAGTTTGTCTACTGTAAATAATACTGCAACAAATATAGAGGTGCATGTTATCTCTTTGGATTAGTATTTTTGTATTTTGGGGGTAAATACCCAGGACAGTGATTGCTTCATTACAGGGTAGCTCTATTTTTTTTAAAGATTTTATTTATTTATTTGAGAGAGAGAGAACACAAGCAGGGACAGAGGGAGAGGGAGAAACAGCCTCCCTGCTCAGCAGAGACTAGATCCCAGGAACCTTGGATCATGACCTTAACAGACTGAGCCACCCAGGCGCCCCTAGGGTAGTTCTCTTTTAAATTTTCTTTAAGATCCTCCATAGTGCTTTGCACAGTGGCTGTATACCAATTTGCATTCCCACCAACAGTGCATGAGGGTTCCTTTTTCTTCACATCCTTGTCAGCACTTGCTGTTTCTTGTATTTTTGATTTAAGCCATTCTGACAGGTGTGAGGTGATAGCTCATTGTGGTTTTGCTTTACATTTCCCTGATGTTGAGTGATGTTGAGCATCTTTTCAAGTACCTACTACTAATTATATGTCTTCTTTGAAAAATGTCTATTAAATTCCTCTACCCATCTCTTAATTGGGTTACTTGTTTTTTGGATATTGAGTTTTATAATTTCTTTCTATATTTTGAATACTAACCCTTTATTGGATAGGTTATTTCCAAATATCTTCTCCCATTCAATAGGTTGCCTTTAAGTCCTGTTGATTATTTCCTTTGTTGTGCAGAAACTTTTTATTTTGAAATAGTCCCAGTAGTTTATTTTTGCTTTTATTTCCCTTGCCTCAGGAAACGTATCTAGAAAAATGTTGCTATGCCCAATGTCAGAGAGATCATTATTTTGCTCTCTTCTAGGATTTTTATGATTTCAGGTCTCACATTTAGGTCTTTAATCCAGTTTGAGTTTATTTTTATGGTTGGTGAAAGTGGTCTGGTTTCATTCTTTTGCATATGGCTGTCCAGTTTTGCCAACACCATCTGTTGAAGAGACTGTCTTTTTCCTGTTGTGTATTCATGCCTCCTTTGTTGAAGATTATTTGACTATATAAGTGTGGGTCTATTTCTGGGTTTTCTGTTCTATTCCACTCATTTATGTGTTTATTTTTTATGCCAATATAAATAATTTTAATTACTACAGCTTTGAAATATAACCTGAAGTTAGGATTTGTGATGCCTCTGGCTTTCCTTTTTCAAGATTGCTTTGGTTGCTTGGGTCTTTTGTGGTTCTGTACAAATTTTAGGTTTGTTTGAGCTCTGCAAAAAATTCTGGTCGTATTTTGATAAGGATTACATTAAATGTGTAGATTGCTTTATGTAATATAGATATTTTAACAATATTTGTTCTTCCAATCCATGAGTATGGAATGTCTTCCCATTTTTTTACATCTTCTTTAATTTCTCTTGTCAGTGTTTTATAGTTTTCAGAGTACAGATTTTTCACCTGTTTGGTTAAGTTTATTCAGATATTTTATCCTTTTTGGTATAATTTTAAATGGAATTGTTTTTTCGTGTGTAACTGTTTTCTTAATTTCACTTTCTGCTGGTTCATTATTAGTGTATAGGAATGCAGTAGATTTATGTACCTTGATTTTATATCCTGTAACTTTACTGAATTAGTTTAACAGTTCTATTTTTCGGAGGAGTCTTTAGAGTTTTCTATATCTAATCTCATGTCATCTGCATATAGTGAGAGTTTTACCTCATCCTTATCAATGTGCATGCCTTTTATTTCTTTATGTTGTCTAATTGCTGTGGCTAGGACTTCCCATACTACACTGAATGAAAGTGGTGAGAGTGGACATCCTTGTCTTGTTCCTGACCTAAGGGGGAAAACTCTGTTTTTCACAGTGAGTATGATGTTGGCTGTGGGTTTTTCATATAAGCCCTTTATTATGTTGGGATATGTTCCCCTGTAGACTTACTTTGCAGAGGGTTTTTATCATGAATGGATGTTGTACTTTGTCAAATGCTTTTCCTTCATCTATTGAAATGATCACATGGCTTTTAGTCTTTCTCTTATTGATGTGACATATCACATTGATTGTTTTGTGAATATTGAACCACTCTTACATCCTAGGAATAAATCCCATTTCATATGATTTTTTAACTCTGTTGTTGGATTCATTTTGCTAGTATTTTGTTAAGGAATTTTGCATCTATATTCATAGAGATACTAGCCTATAGTTTTCTTTTTTATATAGTATCTTTACCTGATGTTAGTATCTGGGTGACACTGGCCTTATAGAATGAATTAGGAAGGTTTCCTTTCTCTTGTATTTTTTTTGAATAGTTTGAGAAGAATGGACATTAACTCTTCCTTAAATGTTTAGTAGAATTCACCTGTGGAGCTGTCTGATGCTGGACTTTTGATTATGAGGAGGTTTTTATTACTGATTCATTTTCATTGGTGGCAATTAGTCTGTTCAAATTTTCTATTTCTTCCTGCTTTAGTTTTGGTAGGTTTTATATTTCTAGGAATTCATCCATGTCTTCTAAGTTTTCCAATTTGTTGGCATATAGGTCTTCATAATATTCTGTTACAATTTGTATTTCTGTGGTGTCAGTTATTTATCCTCTTTCACTCGTAATTTTGTTTTGGGGAGTTCTCTCTCTCTCTCTCTCTCTCTTTTTTTTTTTTTTTTTTTTTTTGAGTCTTGATAAAGGTTTATCAATTTTGTTGATCTTTTCACAGAACCAGCTCCTATTTTTACTGATCTTTTATATTGGGGTTTTTTAAAAAAATTCTATTTCCGTTATTTCTGCTCTAATCTTCATTATTTCCTTCCTTTTGCTGGGTTCGAGTTTGGTTTGTTCTTTATCTACCTCCTTTGGGTGTAAGGTTAGGTGGTTTGAGATTTTTCTTGCTTCTTGAGGTAAGCCTATATTGCTATAAACTTTCCTCTTAGAATGGCTTTTGCTGCATCCCAAAGATTTTGGATCATTGTGTTGTTCTTTTCATTTGTTTTCTGTATTTTTTTGTTTCTTTTTTGATTTCTTGGTTGATCCATTCATTGTTTAATAGTGTGTTATTTAACTTTAATGTATCTGTGATCTTTCCAGATATTTTCCTGTGGTTAATTTCTAATTCCATAGCATTGTGTTCAGAAAAGATGGTATGACTTTGATCTTCTTGAATTTGTTGAGGCTTGTTTTGTGGCCTAATATGTGATCTGTTCTGGAGAATGTTCCCTGTGCACTTGAAAATAATGTGTTTTCTGCTGCTTTAGGGTGAAATGTTCTGAATATGTCTATTAAATCCCTACAGTCCAGTGTGTCATTCAGAGCCACTATTTTCTTGTTGATTTTCTTGTTGGATGATCTGCCCATTGATGTAAGTGGGGTGCTGTTAAAGTCCCCTACTATTATTGTATTACTATCAATTTTTTTTTAATGTTTGTTATTAACTGTTTTATGTATTTGGGTACTCCTATGTTGGGTGTATAAATATTTACAAGTATTATATTCCCTTGTTGGATTATCCCCTCAATTATTATATAGTGACCTTCTTTGTCTCTTGTTAACAGTCTTTGTTTTAAAGTCTATTTTGGCTTTGGACTAGGCAAAAGATGGATTTAAGCATTTCTTACTCCCATAGCTACATATCATCTGATGCCCAGTTTCTACCAGAATTTCTAACTTCCTTTTTGGAGTCCGAGTGTCAGGTTGGGAAATGCACGTCAATTATTTGGCCTATAGACATGAGCTTCCCTTTTCTCTGATAGCGTTGTTAAAAAGGAAAAATTTCACCTCATTAGATGAAAGGCCATTTGGGACCTTTAATAGTCCAGAAGTGACCACCACTAACCTATCTAGTGTGTCTGAGAACATTGGAAAACACCCCAGTCCTGCACCATGCGCACCAAAGTTTACACAGCTAAACGTGGATTGATTTTGGCCCCCACCCACACCAATGGCTGAGTGCCCCTGGGCATGACAGAACCTGACCAACTACTGTGGTGACCTCGGCCAGAATATACAGTGCATGTGAGCATGTTGGCTTAATTTGTTTGTCTTTTTTAAAAAGTATATTTCCTCCTGAGAACTGCCATTGTGTAAATTATAATTAAATGCAAATATTATACTTTATAATCTTATAATAATTTCCTGATAAATATACCTGATAATCTAGTCTGTAGCGTCATATTACAGTCTATTGCAGTTGGCTCTCTTGGTCTCTTTTTTGCTTTCCACAACTATATCTGATCACACTTTTAGGATGGAAATCATCTGGTCTTAATCCTTTCAATAAAAAAAAAGGCTGGCAAATTTCTTTTATGAGTAAACAGAAAGGGTTTTATAAGGCAGCATATATAAAAAAGGAAACATTAATCCTAACCCTTCACTTTCTTAAATAGGAATTAAGGTCAGTATTCTTAAAGCAGCCAACTGAAGTGGTGCTAAGTTCAGAAATTCTTTGGAAAGAGAACCAAACAGCTGAATTTCAGTAGAAAAAAAGGCATTTCAGGAGTTGGGTGCTAAGCACTGGTGGTGTCTTTCCAAGTCATTTCTCTTTAACTAGGTCATCTCTTTTAAAAGAATGAGAGACAATAAAAAAATAATCACTATGCTCATCTATTTCTTTATTCTTTTTTTTTAAAGATTTTATTTTTTTATTTGACAGACAGAGATCACAAGTAGGCAGAGAGCAGGCAGAGAGAGAGAGAGGGGGAAGCAGGCTCCCTGCTGAGCAGAGAGCCCAATGTGGGGCTCAATCCCAGGACCCTGGGATCATGACCTGAGCTGAAGGCAGAGGCTTTAACACACTGAGCCACCCAGGCACCTCTATTTCTTTATTCTTAATTAAGTCCTTCTACCACATTATAAGACACAGTAAATCAGATTTTCTCCAAAATCAGATATTCTCCGAAAATCTAGGCTGTTTCCTAAGGAAAAGTGAGGCATTTAGAGAAATCTAACAAATCTTTCAGTCCATCAGAAATTAATGATGCACTAAAGAATATATTTAAGAGCCTCTGGAAAAGAAAGCTTCCATCAGAGTAGAACATATCAAACTTTTTTTTCAGATTCAAGTGGTAAATAGTAATTTGTTGGAGAAGAATTGCTTCCATGAACTATCTCTTGTGAACAACATCATTTCACCCCTTAAATCTGTGTCTCATTTCATCTTCCAAAACAGCAAACATAATTATACTCAGACACAGCGTCACTGTATCTGCTGTCCAGTTCCCACAGTGGTCAATTGTCTATTTTTCATGTTCTAGCATATTTCAGAATTCAACCTCTGGATTTTAAATATGATGTTGTGACTTACAGACACATTGGCAAAAAGACAGTGTTCCTTTAAAATTCAGATACTTTCTGCAGATGCAGTTTCCTATTCATGAAGAAAATCTATTTTGTACTTGACTAAAAATAGTGTTGAAGTTAATTCCCACTTAAGAGAGTAGGGAATTGAGATACTGAAAAGAATAGTTAGGAAATGGAAAAGGATTTACGCTCTGTCAAAGAGGCCATTTTTAGCACCTTATCACAGCAACAGCAGAAGCACTTTGTAAATTTAGTTTGGACAGCATTGGGATTATCACTTTTTCTATCTAAGACAAACTTTAGTATGCATTCACATTACCATATGTATAAATATTGCCAACATTTTAGCATTACAATAAGGTAATTCACATTGAAATCACATGATAGTTTATAAAGCCTTTGCAATACTTTGGTATTATCCCCATATTAAAGATGAGGAAACCTGCGCCTGGGTGGCTCAGTTGGTTGAGCGACTGCCTTCCTCTAGGGTCATGATCCCGGAGTACTGGGATCTGGTCTTGCCATCGGGCTCCCAGCTCCACGGGGAGTCTGCTTCTTCCTCTGACCTTCTCCTCTCTCATGCTCTCTCACTGTCTCTCAAATAAATAAAATCTTTTTTTTTTTTTTTAAAGATGAGGAAACTGAGGCCGAAAAATTGAGCCTTAGCCCTGGGTCATGCAAATACTTGGCAGGGTTCACAGTTCAAGCCCATGTCTTTTGGTTGGTGCCCCAAAGTATGTATATATAACACAGGACCACAGAGAAAATTTGTAGTGTTGGTGAGCTGCTAACCAGATGAAAGTATCTTTTGTTGTTTCCACCTCACTGAAGGGCAGTTGAGGGTCAGAGACTTGGATTCTAATCCTTACAGAATGACTGAATCTCTGTGAGGCCTTCTTTTCTCTGGGCCCTCATCTTTAAAGAGAGGACATTTCAGGAGAGACAGCCTTGACACTTTCCAGATCTTGCAGTGTGTGAATGTCTGTTTGTGTTCTGTAAATATGGCCAAATTTCAGTTATCAGATAAGTTAAATAATAGAATTAAAAAGTTTAAATAAAATTAGTTGTTTCAATATCTGCCTTTTACTCAAGAATGTGGGATAAGAATTAGACAAACACATTTGGCTTTATGGTATGATTGCAATTTTAGAAGTACTGGGAGAGTGGTCAACTCCTGAATAAGCCCACAGCATTTCCGGAAATTATTTTCTTATATCCCCTTAGTAAACTCACATGCATACTTGCTCAAAAACATAGCAATTATTTTTATTAGTGGTTCTCAACTGGGCATGATCTTGGCAACATTTGGCAATGTCTGGAGACATTTTTGATTGTCACAGCTGGAATGGTACTAGCATCTAGTCAGCCATGCTGCTAGAGATCCTATAATTTACAGGATGCTCTCCTAAAAACTCATACACAACAAAATGTTATGCTGCCCTCAATGTGAACAGTACTAAAGTTGAAAAATTATATTCAAAATTATAGGTAATTGAATCACAATTCTATCATCATAAAACAAGTTAATTTTTTTTTTCTAAGAATTTCAGTTTTGGTCCATATGACATAGGTAAGATAGATGTATTTTCAGTTACAAAATCTTCATTCAGTTTATAATGATCCCTGTAATCCCAAAAGGCAGGATTTAATTGAGTAGACAAGTATCATTTAAAAAATTTGAATAACCTAAAGAGTGGTAAGTTGGAAATCATTCATTCATCCTTTTGTGTAAATTAATGCAATGAGAAGTTATTGTGAGGAAAAGCAGACCTGGGTGAATACTGTAGTAGAAGGGGTTAGGAAGCTGGAAGGTAGCATGAGAATCCTAGGCACTAGAGGGAGAGGTAAGAAGAATAATGGTACCCACTTTGTCTACTTTTCAAATTTCAGAATAGCCCCACCATAAGCTACAAATAGTAATAGAACTCAAAATATGTGAATTTCAGTTCTTTTTTTCTAATTCAGCTTTAAATGAGACGCGCCAGTGATTTTTTAAATAATCAGTGATTGGAAAGAATAAAGAGGATGCCAATTAATAAATTGGCTGACATTGTTATATTAACTTGGGATTTAGAAATCTCAGTGATTAATAAATTATATCACTAGCTTTTATTCTAGACTGTATAGTTTGCCTTTAAAACATAATAATGAACTATTTCCTACACCATTCGTGATTTAGTTTATTTACTTAATTTTTGCAATTTGAGTATCTCGTTACGTTTGGACTGCTTCTTTTGGTATTAGAATTCTTATATAATGTAGGTAGACAAAAACTCTGTTGAGATAGTATCCTGTAAAGTTTAAGCTCTGTTGTATTAATTATTGTTGCTTAACAAATTAGGCCAAAATTTAGTACCTTAAAATATCAAACATCTGGGGTGCCTGGGTAACTCAGTGGGTTAAGGCCTCTGCCTTCGGCTCAAGTCATGGTCTCAGGGTCCTGGGATTGAGCCCCACATCGGACTCTCTGCTCAGCGGGGAACCTGCTTCCTCCTCTCTCTCTGCCTGCCTCTCTGCCTACTTGTGATCTTTGTCTGTCAAAAAAAATAAGTAAAAATCTTTAAAAAATTATCAAACATTTATCATGTCATGTAGTTTCTGAGAATCAAGGATCTGGGGACATCTTAGCTGGGTGGTTCTGGCCCTGGGTTCTTTGTGAGGGTACAGTCAAACTATTGGCTGGGCCCATGGTTTCCAAATACCTGACTGCAGCTGGAGAATCCATTCCAAGGTCATTCATTTGGCTGTTAGTCAAAGTCCTCAGAGCCTCATCATGTGGCCCTTTGCATGAGACTGCTTATATCTATGGCTTCCCCCAGAGTGATGAGAGAGAGAAAGTAAGAGAAGCGGTAGTGTCTTTTATCGAAGTGACATATCTCTTCTACTATATTCTTTTGGGAACACAGACAACTCCAATAGAATGCAGGATGGGGACTGTGAAAGGATATGAATACCAGAAGGAGGGAATCATTGGACCATCTTAGAGGTTGATTACCATGCTAAAATGCCTTTTAATTCTGTAACCAGATAGAATTCATCCTACTGGAGTATCTAAATATAACCATACACAGTAAGCTCTGCAATTGGTCACTTATAATAATAACAGCAAGATTTGTTGAAAAAAAAAAAAAGAACCCCTGTTCTAAGAAAATCTGTATTGAGTGTATATTAGATATGCACAATGATCTTAAAAACAAAACGGAACATACATTAGATTCTGTGATTTTTTTTTTTTACTGTACAGAAACAGCTTTTTGTGCCAATCTAGTCAGAACTCTTTGGCTTTTTGGTAGTATAAGAACAATTCTGAGTATGATTTGGAAAGAATTGACTGCTAGTCTCTGCTCTTCCATTTCTTGGCTGCACAACCAGAGCCAAGTTCTCATTTCAGATGCCTCGTCTGTGAAATAGCTATGACAACATTCATTTCTGATGGTTGCTTTGAGGTCTAAATGCTATGATGTGAGCAAACTACTCAGCACATTGCCTCATTCACAGTGGGAATATAATAAATAGTAATTATGAATATCAGCTATAACCCAGTGTTTTTAAATTGAACATCATGATTCAGGTTATGAACCAAAAACTTGGTTCGAATCAAATCTTCCTGTAGAAATGAAGTAAAATATCCAAGTCTCAGAGGGTCAGTATCCTGGATTCATGAAACTTTTGTTTCTCATTTGAGTGTACATGCAAGCTTTGTGTGTGTGTGTGTGTGTGTGTGTGTACTGTTATTTGTTTCTTGTCCAGATTAAAACTATTACCCTTACTAGGGGTTACAGTAAAAAAAAAAAAAAAAAAAAAAAAAAAAAAAAAAAAAAAAAAAGAAAAGAAAAGAAAGAAAAGAAAACAAACAAACAAACAAAAAAACACAGAGAGAGAGAAAATGGCATTATTCTAACCTGACTTTTTGTTTTCACCTGAGGAGAACTAATCTTATTCTGTTCTTGTGATTGTCTCTCTACAAATGTCTTGGAAACTGGAGTATTTTAATGCCATTGTGTGACAGAGTCTCTTCCTGTCTGGAATCCCATTTAAAGGGATGAAATCCCAAAGTGCACAGTGCCATGACCTTCCCATGTTATATCATTAGACACACCCCAGGCAAGGACAAAGCTCAGTGCTTCACGTCCAGTAGCACAGTGGTTTTCAGATGCATTAATGGTAAGTGACACAGAGAGCTCAGAAATCCCAGTGGACTGACTTGCCTGGAATCTTTTATATAGCAAGCATCCATAAGGACCTTTTTAGTTGTGCGATTAAATAAAGAAGTGCTAAGTCCCTGAGGTTTTTGAAATTCTAAACATTAATCTATCTAACAAGGTACTGCTTCTCATGGAGAAAAGAACCATTGACACTGTCAAATATGCCAAATGTCCAGTAGTGAAACATACAAGTAAATTTCTTTTTGTTCCTTTAATGGCATATTTTCTTTGCCTTAAATTTTTATTGAAAGTTATCATCAGTGACTTTAAATTCTTCGTCTTCAATTTATCAGTCAATTTATCAGAAAACAAAACAGTATTGTTACTTTCCAGGTTCCTGTTATCCTAAGTAGTGTGATGAATACTTTTATAATGTGAATAATTTCATACTTTATCTGCTTTTAAGTCAGATGTTTAGCAAGTTACTGTGACTATAATGTTTAAAATGTTAAAGAAAAGAAGCTGTCTCTTTTTTTCTCCCCTTTTACAATCTTCCCCCCAGTCCCGCCCCCCCTTTCCCACCACACACAGATTTTTATGAAGGACATCTGAGAACTTAATTCACTGTAGTCTTTCACTTTATTCATTGTTGGCCTAGCAATTCAGAGTCTAATCATCATCAAAATCATAATTATAGATATTTCTGGATTATAATGGCTCAAGGAGAAAGTTTCTTCTCAAGCTTTGCAACAACTAGCATGTGTTGTATAGGAGGTTACTCTATACCCTGTGGCTATAAAGTATGGAAGAATTAGTGAATATATATAATAAATGGTTTTCTGACATTATATTAAAATACAATAAAATACCATTATTTGTTCCCAGACATTTTGCCCACCATTTAGTACATAGATTCCTGAGAGTATAAAACAGGAAAGATACTTCACAGTTCTTTAAGAATAAAGGTTGGCAAAACTCTAACATTAGGTAGGCAGTAGTATCAGGAATCGACAACATGGTGTTGTAAATCCTTTATCTTTGTATGGGTATTGTTTACAAAACATTTTCATTTTAACTTTACAAAATTGCTTTGACATAAGTAACATTACCTTTACTTTACAGATGGGGAAACCAAGGCTTAGAATAGTTAAGTGATTTCTTCATAGTCACAAAGTAAGAGGAAGCTAGGCTTTTAAGAATGAATCTCTTGTGATTTTTCTTTAGTCCTTAATTCTGTGATGTCAGGATATTATTATTCCCATTTTCTTGATCCAGAAGCTGAAGCACAGAGAAGGAAGGCAACTTGCTCAAAATCGTACAGCTAGTCACTGGTCAGCCCTGAGCTGTAAGAGTCCATCTAACGCTTTCTCTTTTTTTCACATTTCTCTGCTGTTTTTCATATGCTGCTTTTCATATGGCTGTAAATCTGCATTTGGTAAAAGAAAAAATCTGATGGCTAATTTTAACTGTTAATTTTCTTCTTCTTGAATATGTATGACAACAGAGAATTCACACTTCTTTTAATAGATTTCCAAACTGCTTCTCCCAACCTGGCTCCAGATCAAAATACAAGTACCTGTCATTTGCATAGCATCTTGTAGATGGCCAAATGTTTTCACACACTTCATTTGATTGTTACAACAAACCTATGAGATACTTAGGATAGGTAGAATTAGCAGAATGATTTTTACTGATGGGGTAAGTAAAAGACTTTAAAGTTTAAATGGCTGATAAAGTAGGAAGAAAAAAAAAAAAAACAAAAAACTCCCAATCTCCTGATGACACATTCTGGGAGCCCTCCACAATGCTACTTTAAAGACAGCCCAGCATCCTGCAAGATTCTGCCCACCTATGGCTTCACCAAGATCTTTCTCCCACTTTGAAAGGAATCAAGTGGACCATAGCAAATCTTAGCATTTGCACTAAAAGGTTCTTGCAACTGGGCTGATGGGCATGGAGTATGGTAGCACAATCGCAAGCTCTAGGTTCAGGCAAGGTGGGTGAGATTTCTGGCTCTGCACTGCGCTCTATGTAACTGCATTTTGAGGAAAATTATCTTTCCTTTCTAACTCTCCATTTTTTATAATAAAAAAGTTGTAAGAAAGCAAATATGTGATTTCCTGATATGGTGGTGTCTTTCCAACAAACTCACCTGACTTCTTAAATGAACATATCTCATGCTCTGGCATGAGAATCCTTGGCTTTAAGAAGTCAAGAATGTAAAAACTGCAGGTGAAATCCTAGGATATAAAAAGGTCGGGCTTCATGGTTTCCTAAAAATGATAATGTTGATATAATTTTAAGTAAAAAAGGTCATGATGAAATTGAATGCTAAAAGCAACCAGCCCTTAACGGGAATGCATATCAGGACAGACAAGAAGCCGAGAAGTACGTGCTTTCTCCAAGTTACGTTTGTGCTCAGTCATGTTGAGTTAACTGAGAGGATATACCAAACTCTTTGGTCCTTCTCTATGAGTGTATGGAACAAAATTGTCACGGATTTCATAAACTTGGGGTATCTCCTTCATAATCTTTGCAGGCTCTTTCTATTCTAACAGTTACCACATTATAACGATGTTGTCTATTAACATACTTGGCTTTCTCACTAAGACAGGGACTAGGTAAGAACTGTATCTTTCGCATCTTTTTAGCTCCATGGCACAAACTGTGCTCATTCCATATAAGAAAATACATGTGTATATACTATATAAACAAACATGCATAATTACACTCTCACATCTGTGCGTGTACCTGTATGTCTTTGTCATTATCTGATGTACTATTCTGTAATCTTACACTGACTTGATAAAACATGGTATTTTCAAGGGGCAACAATTACAGTCTATTATTTTATCACATATATGTGTACGTATATGTATATGTAGATATGTGTGTATGTATTCATGTATTCCAATTCAATATTCTATATAAATATATACATCTGCAAAACTTATGTATGTATATTTAGCTGTAAGTACAACTTTTGACGACCTAAATTTTTTGAGCAAAAATTATATCAGTTTAGCAATTTCAATTTAGATATAGCTCAGTGTGTTTTAACCTAGAGAACACTTACTTAGTAACCTAGAAAACACTTATTTCAAAAAGAAAAAAAATGTTCGTTTGAAGATTATTGATAAAATGTTGTTGGTAAGCTTTTTTTTTATGTCATAATGTTAGAGTACACTCCATGAGAATAAGTTTTCAACGTGTGTATACAAACATGAGAATAAGGATTCACTTGACATTTATGTTAGTTTGAAAGGATGATGGTGTAATGAATAGGAGAACAAGAATAATACTAATCCATATGCCATATGATGAATGATGGAATAAATGAAAGAAAATACTTTTCAGCAAGGATAATTAATGAGGCTATAAATAACATATCATCATGAGCTAAGGAAAGAATAAGTCACCTTGTCATATAAAATAATTCCTTTATGCTCAGTTTAGGAAGGCCTCAAAGGGCCCACTACATATTGACTCAATCATTCTGTTGATATTCCTAAGCATGATAGTGGTGAAAGTGATTTTTCATTGATTTTAAAAAGGGAAAACAAGTGAATGCAGAGTTTTTGCATGGTTGGTTTTTGTTTGTTTTTAACTGTTGGAAGGTGATAGGCAAATGTTAGGTGCCTTCTTCCCACTTCCCCCCCAAACTGGTGGCAACGTCTTTGGGATCAAGGCAGCTTACTTTAATAGCTAAAAGGGCCAGGAGTTTTACCCATTCTGGCTGAAGGCTTGAAACTGTACTTGAAATGATGGGTTAGCCAAACAAAATATTTCAGCTAGACAGATTTGGGCAGGAAATGGCCCCTTGGGAGCCTTGCACTAACAAGATGCTGAGGCAGACTTTAGTGGAAGGAGAGTGGACCTGCGAATCAGACCAAAGTTTTAATACCAGCTGTAGCACTTGGGCTCTGTGACCTTGATCACATTATTTAATTTCTCAGCACTTCTACCATTTTATCGGTATGAAATGGTAACAATATCTATTCCAAAGGACAGCTGTGAGGAATTTAAGGAAAGTATATAAAGACCTTGGCTCATTGGCTGACACATAGGAAGCCTCAGTAGATAATGGCTATTATTAGAGGCTTTCCACCAAACTTTCCCCATCAGAAGAGACTCTTTGAGGCTGTTTCTGCTCTTGTTTTCTCCTGTTTATTAGTTTTCTTTGGTTCTCATAAAGGCAGGCATAAAGGTCAGGACTAGAGGAGATAAACCAGTGGAACCAAAGGGGCATGCCTGTGGATCATAGTCTGTTTTCCAGGTTTGCTCTGACCACACCACTACTAAATTACCAGGTGTTTAGAAGTTTCCCACAGACTGAATGCATTCTAAGCACATTTTTGTCTTTCTCTCCTTCTTTTGTTGTTGTTGTTTTTTCCTGAATATAAAATTAAATTCTCATTCTTTTTAAAGAAAGTGGAAAATATCAGCTATTTCAAGAAGAAAATAAAATTCACCTGTATTCCCATCAGCCATAGATAGGCACTGTTCACAATTCAGTGTTTCTTTTCTTTTTCCAGTGCATACAAATGTGTTTGAATACATTTATCATAATTGAGAATGTATTAAATAAATATATCATTTTGTATACTGCTTACTATGTTAAGCAGAAAGGTTTTTGTATTTTGTTTTTTTTTTTTTTTTTTTTTTTTTTTAAAGATTTTATTTATTTATTTGACAGACAGAGATCACAAGTAGGCAAAGAGGCAGGCAGAGAGAGAGAGAGAGAGAGAGAGAGAGAGGGAAGCAGGCTCTCCGCCGAGCAGAAAGCCCGATGCGGGGCTCGATCTCAGGACCCTGAGATCATGACCTGAGCTGAAGGCAGAGGCTTTAACCCACTGAGCCACCCAGGCGCCCCTTGTTTTGTTTTTAAGCCATGAAAAGTTGGTTCTTTTTAGTCATTTTGTGCTGTAAAGTCTAGACTATACAGTCTCTACAATGGAAGCCTGCCTAGAAAGTTGGGAGGGCTGCCTTTATGATTGTGGTCATGGTTATTTTAAAACTTTAACATAGTAATTTATGTTTGAAAAGACTATAGAATTAATTTTTCGTTCTGGCAACTTGTTTTCTTGTTTCTCTTTCTTTCTCAACCCCCTAATTGCTCTCTCTGGGAAATAACTATTTGCTAAAGATAAAAATTATTTGTACAAATTCTTGAAATATATTCTATAAATGAGACAAGATTCATCACACAGCTTTCCTTCCGCCCCTTAGAGAAGAAGTCCTAGGGGTTTACTGAGATGTTGAGAAACAATTTGCCCCTTCTTCGAACTCAGGGTAATGGGTCTAAATATTTTGTACTCCTGTCTTCAGAGTAAGTCAGGCCTTGGGGTACAAGATTATTTTTATTATCAGTTAAAATTATGAAATCTTATTCAGTCCCATAATTCATAATAAAACTATACTGCTAATACACATCTCAGTCTCAAAAACCTAATGTTGATTAAAAAATGGAAGAGTTGAAGGAGCCATACAATAAGGTAACATTTTTGTAAATCTTGAAAATATACTAAATGGCATGGTTTATTATTTTGTGTATATACCTATGTAGTATAAGTCCATATCAATTTCAGGATAATGGCTAATTCTTGTGTGTATGTAGAAGGGGTGCTTAGTTCATCTATGCAACATTTTATTTCTTACTAAAAAAAGAATTCAAAGCAAAGGTCAAAATGTGATATCTGCTAAATCTTAATGGGAGCTTCGTGATGTCTAATATTTCTAAGATTCCAAGATTTTAGAATTTATCATAAATCAGATCAGCCTTTCTTAAGTTAGTGAAAAATAGAAGGTTTTGAGTGATCATTGCTTGTTGGGGATGGGCATGAAATCAGGAAGAAAACTGTGAGGTGACCTACAGCTCTCCAAACTAGATCAGTCGGTCATTAAAAAGGCCTTTTACACGAGGCACCTGGGTGGCTCAGTGGGTTAAGCCTCTGCCTTCGGCCCAGGTCATGATCTCAAGGTCCTGGGATAGAACTCTGTATCGGGCTCTCTGCCAGGCGGGGAGCCTGCTTCCCCCTCTCCTTCTGCCTGCCTCTCTGCCTACTTGTGATCTCTCTCTCTCTCTCTCAAATAAATAAATAAAATTTTTAAAAAAAGGGCTTTTACAAAATTCGTCTGGCAGTACATGTGGCAATGAGAGCAGGTATTTTAACAGTTACTTATGCTTCATTTCATTCTCATGGTGTGCAGTTAATTCTAAGAGGGACTAATTCACTGTAATGATAATTTGGGCTCCGTTCCAATAACACTGGAGATGTAACAAGCATCGCCAAGGCACCAACGTGGTCTTTGTGAAAGAAGAAACAATGCCGAGTGTCTGTAGTCCTTTGATGAAAATGAAGAAAAAGAGGGATTTCATATCACTTATAAAATGTTAGCAATCACTGTCCCTTTCTTAGACTTTGAATAACTGTCTTCATCCTCATAATCTTTCTAGTTCTTGGACCAAGGGTAATTTAAATAAGAACTACTCAACAAATATTATTCAGGAAAAGTTAGACCTCACATAATACTTTGGAATATTTATTATGCAATGACATTGACAGCTTTATGCCTGTACAAACTTACTGTATGTTCCATTGAGTAATCCCACATTGTAGGAGAAAACACCCATACACACACACACACACATGCACATGCACATGCACAACACACACATATATAATTTAAGAAGAGAAGGAAGATGACTAGATCACTTTTTATTTCAAGGGAAGAAGTAGGATGTATGGAAAGATAATAGCCTAAAAAGTCAGAATGTTGAACAGGTTAGATTTTAAGTGCAATACCTTGCAATTTGATATGAAATACCAGAGTAAAATGATAGCAGTTTTCTACCTCGTAGTGGGTATTCCTGAAAAATCTATGAATCTCTTAATTATTTAGGCTTTTAAACTTATGTTTAAACTCATCTGCTAAGTACTTAAATTGCATGACCTGGTCTACAGTGTTTTAATGCAGGAGTTTTTCCTTAAAGATGAATATCATAAGCTGCTTGTTTGCATCACTGTCATTTGTCATAGGAGAAAAAGAACAGAGTTTGCAGAAGATGTTTCTTAGAATTATCCTGTAGATAGTCTCTTATATCCATCAACCCCCCACAGTTTACTGTCTGCTGGGGTGCTCACTAGTTCAAATGTCAAAGCTTTCTTTTTTAAGTGAATCAGAATGTATTTTATGTAGCATGCAAGGGGATAAATGTTATTCCAGATAAACTAGAAACTAAAACAAAACAAAACTACAATAACAAAAACACTCAATTAAAGGGAGATAAATGTTTACAATTTTCTGTTTCAAACAGTATCTTCTTTATTTTGTAAATTATCACTTTGGATTGATATAAAAACAATGTGTACAAAGTTACTTTGTGTTTCATCCATTTTCTCTATCATCTAAGTGTAAATTCAGAATTTAGGAAAAAAGTTTCTTGAATGTTAGTATACTGTAGCTGTCCATGACTGTTAAACAGGTATTATCTATAGTGATTAAATTTGACATAAAATATAACTCATCCACAGGAAAGTAATGCATTGGTGATTTTAAATGGGACATTAATGAAATTAACTACAGTGAAATGAGCAGAACCTCAAGATATGAATGAAGAATCTGACACACATATGTTGGGAGTAGGGGGATATATGTGTATGAGAGCATATGTGTACAAGTAAATATACACATATATACATATATATACTTATGTGTGTTATTAAAGGGGTGAATTTATGCTTAGTATATTTGAAAATATGGTAAAGTATGAAGAAATTTTTTTCCTGAGCCTACTAAATGAATTTCGTATTAAAATCTGAAGGTATGTAGGGGGCGCCTGGGTGGCTCAGTGGGTTAAGCCGCTGCCTTCGGCTCGGGTCATGATCTCAGGGTCCTGGGATCGAGTCCCACATCGGGCTCTCTGCTCAGCGGGAGGCCTGCTTCCCTCTCTCTCTCTCTCTGCCTTCCTCTCCATCTACTTGTGATCTCTCTCTGTCAAATAAATAAATAAAATCTTTAAAAAAAAAAAAAAAAATCTGAAGGTATGCTTTTGCTCTGTGTAGGGCCACAAAGGCATGAACTTGATTCTGACCAGGACATTCTTCATTTCCTGAATAGCATATTCCAGGAGGTGGTCAGGACCATCATCTTGCCTAAGCAAGCATAGCTCCTTGCATGTTGTCATAGTCCTGGGTACCTCTTTATCCTCCATCTTCCAGGTTTTTCAGGCCCCATTTCTGTGTGTTAAGGCAGACATAAGGACTGTATGCCCCCTCTGCCATACTCATTTAGGACTGACTCTAGGAAGACCTCTTTGATTCCTGCATTTAGATATTTCATTTATTCCTTCACCCTCCCCCACCAGACAGGCAGGTGGGCAAACATTTGTATCTTCATTCTAGCACTTGTAATATACTTGTATTTTAGATAGTCTTAATAATCAGAATCAAGTTTTACTTATTCTTTTGCTTTCATTGTATAGCTCAGTAATTAAAACATGGTTAGTTTTCATTGTGTTTGCTGGATTTAACTTAATTTAAATAATTTCCTATAACTAGATGATTGAAAAAAGTAGAAAGGTAGTTAAGATAAAGTGGGGTTATATGGTCCAGTAAGTGAGAATATATGCCTTCAGACCTATCTACTTTTGCATCTTTACTTTGTTCCCATTGACATTCAGAAAGGCATCATCAGTAATTGGTTATGTGATAAAAAAAATTTTTATACTTTCAGAAACAAATGTAAGCTCACAATTGGAGTCTGTTAGTATTTTCATATACTAGTTCATTGATTCATGCATTATTTGAATTAATTTAAATTTATGAAGAGCGGAGTGCCCAGATGGCTCAGTTTAAGTGTCTGTGTCTGCCTTTGGCTCAGGTCATGATCTCAAGGTCCTGGGATTGAGCCCCATATCAGGCTCTCAGCTCAGCATGGAGTCTGCTTCTCCCTCTCCCTCTGTGAGCTCACTCTCTCATCCTTGCTCAAATAAATAAAATCTTTAAAAAATAAAATAAGATAAAATAAATTTACAAGAGGCACCTGGCTGGCTCAGGTAGTAGAGTATGCAGCTCTTGATTTTAGGGCGGTGAGTTCAAACTCAATGTTGAGTATAGAACTTACCTAAAAAATAATAATAATAATAATAATTAATTAATTAATTTTACTCTAATTTATTTACTTAGGGACAGGTATTAAGTGATACCAGGAAGAATAGTTGTTTGCCTTCAAGGAGCTTGTGGTGTACTGAAAACAATGGTGTTATAAAAAAAAAAAGAGGCACAGGATGCTCTAGAAGTACAAAGGAAGAGGGCATGTGGGTGACTCAGTCAGTTAATCTTCTGACTCTTGATTTTGGGTCAGGTCATCATCTTGGGGTTGTGAGATCAAGCCCCACAATGGGCTCCATGCTCAGTGGGGAGTCTTCTTGGGATTCTTTCCCTCCCACTCCCTCTACCCCTCTGCACTTTACTCTCTCTAAAATAAATAAATGAATATTCAAAAAAGAAGTAGAAGAAAGGAAGGATACTACAGAGAGGAGGGTCATGAAAAGTTTCCTTAAGTAGGAAAAACTTGAACTTAATTTTGGAAAACAGGACCTAGCCAATGAAAAGATAGATAGAAAAGAAACATTCCAATCAGAGCAAAGCCTTGTGCAAAGGCATGGAAGCATAAGAAAATAATGTGTGTTTGGAAAAATAATTCGGTATGACTGGAGCATAAAGTACAAGTAGGGAAAAGGAGGCCAGATACAGATCGTAAAGATTCTTCTGTGTTGATTAAGGAGTCGTGACTTTATCTGCAGGTGGTGGAAGCCACTGAAAGTCAAATTTAAGCAGTGGTGTGATGAGGACAAATTTATGTTTTAGATAGATCCCTCTGGTTATGCCATGGGTGATGGACTGGAGGATGTCTGGAGTCAGGAGAGCAGTTATAGGGTCAAAACAAATCCAGAATTAAAATGACAAAATCATTTTGTCAGTGCCCATGGAAATAAAGAGATGTGGTAGGGGTAAAGGGAAGTAGGAAGAGGGATGGGCCTAGGCACTCTTCAGGAGATAGAAGCAACACAGTCTGGTGCTGATTGAATGTTGAAAATGAAGGCAAAGAATAGAAAAGGTGACTCCCTGTGGCTTGGATGAATAGGTAGGTGATAGTGGTGTCATTCATTAATATAAGAAACATTGGAGAAAGCCAGGACATGTTGGTGAAAAACAAGAAATATATTTTGGACAGAATGGTGTCTGGGAATTAAGGAAACCAGAAATTCTAGCTTGCTTTGGAAACTTGATCTAAGGCTTTTATATAGTGTTTCTGTAATTTTTTTCCTAATTGCCTTTAAAGATTTATATTCTATATGTTATAGCCATAAATATATACATCCATATTTCAATTTTCTATAATAAATTAAAATCTTTCATACTCTAATACTTTAAAAGAGAATTTTTAAATCAAGTAATTTGAGAGCTTCAAGCATTAGAAATAATCTAATCCAGACCTTCATTTCATAGGTCAAGATCTGAAACCCAAATTGTTTAAGTAACTTGCCCAAGTTTGTTGAGTAAATCAGTAATAGTACCTGGATTAAAATCCAGATAACCTGATTCCTGCCTGACTGTGCTTTTTATATACCATCTCCCTCTAAAAACATGTAAAGCAGGGGAAAACATGTAAAGGGAAAAAATTAAGCAGATACTTATATTTTAAAATTTCATGACTCTGAATTTTTTTGATTTTCAGGTGGGTATAAGTGAAGGTGAGTAAAAAGAGAGCTTCCAGGCTAACAGGGTATATTTTGGCATAGGAAACATCTCATTCATTTAGGTGGAGAGAGAATGACTTTCCTGGGTCTTGACCCAACTCTGGGTTGTATATGTGACAGACCACTTTCAATAGCCACAAAAATGTGGTCTTAAAAGAATCAAAACCAAGAAAAATTATTGCAGGATTTGTTCATGGAGGATATTCTGGCAGGCCCTTGATAGCTTAGCTTCTCTCTGTGTCTCAGTGGGGGTATTGCTGTTAGTCTTTTGGAGGTGATATCATAAAGTCCCACTCACCTTATTGTCAATAGCTGAGAGCTTCTCCCTATCAAACAGAAATAATATTTACAGGAAGAAATGTAGTCAGAGGTAAATGAGTATTTACCAATGCTGTTGAAATGATTCATCTAGGGGTGCCTGGGTGGCACAGTTGTTAAGCGTCTGCCTGCGGCTCGGGTCATGATCCCGGAGTCCTGGGATCAAGCCCCATAACGGGCTCTCTGCTCAGCAGGAAGCCTGCTTCTCCCTCTCCCACTCCCCCTGCTTGTGTTCCCTCTCTTGCTGTGTTTCCCTCTGTCAAATAAATGAATAAAATCTTAAAAAAAAAGATTCATCTATACATATCTATTTCTTGCAAGACTCAACTCTTTGTACACATTATATCTGGTACCAGACTTAGTGCATACGATGCATTTATCATATATTTGCTAGAACTGAATTGACATGATACATGGTTAATAAGCCTGAACTAATTTTAGAGTCTGGCTCTGGTTTTTGCCACTTGTGTGGCAATGCATAGAAAGAATAAAATCAGGGGGATGCTGAGGCTCTGTGACTGAGGAACAGCTAGCTGGTGGACATCAATGCTGGGAGGGAAGTATAGAGTGCAGAAAGCAGAGTCAACACCCCAAAAACTGATGGAGCATGAATTGGTATTATCAAAAGGGGACCTCAAAATAGGAGTCCGGAGAAGTGAAGCAAACATCAGGAAGCAAGGAATAAGGAAATGTGGGGTGGGCCAACAATACTGGCAACCATTGTTGCTAGCTCAGCTTGATGATGTAAGTCTGAGTTTCCCACACACTGAGTGAACACAGCCTGACATCTGACATCAATTAGTTGTTTCACCTTGCTTTCTAGAACCTCTCTGAATCTCAGTCACCACATCTATAATATGAGATTTTGGGAGCCCATAATTTTTAATGTCTCTTCTAGCTTGCTTATTCTAATGGTTTTCTTTCTTCCATAAACAGTAAGTGCTCCTTCAGATACAAAAAGGAGAAATGGGATTCATGTCATGCATATCAGTACAGAAACTATTTCAAATGTCAGCTAAATAGATCTGTTGTCTAAAAAGACAATTTTAGTTTGCCATTTGGTAAAAGAAACAGTATACTGGGAGATCTAATAATAGAAATTCTTGCAAATAGTATATTTGGCCTAAACCATCTTTTTATAAAACCATAAACCTAGAGGTAGTTGCATTTTCAGTATTGTCACTGATTTATGAAACAAGGATATTAGATAAAACTATCAACATTTAAGGCATTTTTTGCATTGTTTTACCTTTTTATTGCTTTCCCATATTTACCCTTTTACTTTATTTCACGGTTGTTTTGCCATAACTGAGTAGTACCATATGCACCAACATTCAATAAGAGTCCACTTAATCTACAACATATTTTAAGTGAACAATACCTTTGTCAATTTTTATAGGGCTTAAAATTTTTTTTTCTTAAGAATTACATGGAGAAATTCTATTCTTTGTGCTTTAAGATATGCTATTGTTTAAGAGAGGCCTTGAAGTGAAATGATAGAGAATGCATTTCATATGCAAGACATGTCATAATATCACACAGATTTTGGTTCTCATGAACCCGAAGCAGCAAGAATCTTGAAGACCCGGTAAGAAAGCTCTCTCAAAACTGTTGTCTCATCTTGGAAAGCCCTACTACTCATTGGGCAAAAAACATGGGCAAATGATTTGTGAGTGAACTGCAAATGACTGATAATCTTGACTTCTTAAAAATATTTTTTCTCTACTTAATAATGCAACTTGTCACACAGTTGACTGTATATGTGCTTTCTTACATGTAACATTTCCCAGCACCTTGTAGTCATCAATCTGTATGAAAATGATTAAATTTTAAAAAATGAAAAATTATCTATCTTTAAACAAGTTCCTCCTCATCTTTTCTGTAGCCTTCACTTTATGTATTTCCTGCATGAATATTATGTGTTACCAGTATTTGTCTATGACATTAGCGATAGTGTGCTTGTGCTTGATGACTGTCTGTAGAATGGAGCACAAACTGCAGGGCCACCTAACCTCTTTCAAACCAACATACTAGCTCTTTCACCCACTCATGTGTGATGGTAGACAATTTACATTAACTTCCCGTTTCCTTATCAGCAAAATGAGGAAGCAGTACAGTGCCTAGACTGTTAAAAAGAAGATACTTAACCTTAGTAGAGGCTTAGTGTGCTCTTGTTGTTACTCTCTTGTTATTATTTTAGAATAGCTTGCAAGAAATAGAATGGGTAGAAGAAAACAAATATGTTATAAATCTCATACTAAGCAAAAAAGGTAGGAATTGGTGAAAGAATTTTTAATGACCCACTGCATTAAAAGTGCTAGCAAAGTGAACTTTCCACATAACTGGCCCTAGAACCTCTTACCTCCCTTCAAATTAACTTGGCATCCAGTATGGTGAAGCAGAATAAAGTAATCACTCTCCAATGAGGCATGTTTTTCTCGAAGCAGTGCATAAATTAGTTCTCAGTGAACTGGCTAAAAAGGAAATCACTCATTTATTAATCAATCAACCAACCAGTCCAGTAACAGAGAAGTTCTCCTAAATCTGAAGCTAGTGGAAGGAACAGCAGAAGGTAGAGCTGAGTCCTTTCTTTCATCTCTATTAAGTCACCTGAGGCCTCTGAGCATCATCTCTTAAATCAGAAAATAGATCCAATACTCCCCATGTAGGGTTGGTGTATGAATCCAGTCAATGTGTATGAAAGCTTTTTGAAACACTGAATCACTTTACAAATTTAACATTATTTCTTTGCTTTAAACATCATTAATTGTTCATTATCTCATTTCAAGTGGCATCCTACCTTCTCTTGCTGGTCTTTTGGCCAGTACTTTATCTAGAGTCAGACACTGAGAGTGGAAGAACCATCAAATTATTTGATGCTTCCAGTTGAGAGTCTCCTGCTTTATAATCTCTCAGGTCTGCATCTTAGATGTTTCTAAAATATTAAAACTTGAAGTAGCCATCATATTTTGCAAACATATTTTTAAAACCAGTAGGGACTATATGAGGACAATTGAATTTGTTACAAATTTTTCCTGAATCTGGCTGATAGGACACATCAAGATGTATTTCACAGTTCTATATCTACAGAGGAATGTTTAGAGATAAGATGAAAGTAGCCCTCCTTATTAATCACACATTGTATATTGACTTCTGCCTCCCTCCTCAGTCTTTAAATCAACTACATCTGGTTTTTGCTCCTTAACTGTGCCATTATCTTTTGCATTAAAAGGCAGTTACTCCTAGAGAGAGCAGCCCCACTTGATTAAAAAATAATTGACTAGAGTTATATACATGTTACTAATCATGGCAGCCCAAATAAGAATTTTAGTATAGGTTGGAGACCTACTATATTTCTACAGCAGAGTTAGCAGAATTGGGAGGATCTTTGTGATGAATGCCTATGTAAAGCAGTTATGTTGCTTTGCTGGTGTTAACTTTTACAGTTAAGAAAAGCCATAATAATACAGAATAAATAGATAGGAGTGGACAAAGATAGGATCACAAAGCAGCTGAGCCTTGATGTACTAGCTCTATGCCAGAAGGTATCTTCCTTTATGGAGACTGAAATGATTATATTATACCCAGAGCAAGTTAAGCTCTGGGAAATAACTCCCAGTAACCAACTGCATAAGAAATTGATATATAGGGATGCCTGGCTGGTTCAGCTGGTCAAGCATGCATCTTTTGATTTTGGGGTTATGAGTTCAAGCCCCACATTGGGCCTAGAGCCTACTATTAAAAAAATGGCGTATAAATATCAAGCAGATCTGTATTGGAGCTCACTGATTGGTGAATTCTCTCTCACCAGACAAATCTACGTGGGAAACCAGGTTGTTATTTGAACTTTCTTGGTAAGCAGCGAATGTGACATTGAATAAATTTGGTGGTCTAAATCAATGCTACTCAATGAAATTGTTGTCATTTGCAAACAAGGTAAGAAGTTTTCTCCAGAACGTAAATTAAAGCATTAGAGCATCACTTTCTTCATTGACAGAGTCTTGCTACTACACACACACACACACACACACACACACACACACCCTATATTTGTAGTAGTGCTTAGTGACAAAGGTAATTTGCATTCTACTACAGTTTCTTCATTTTGTGACAGACTGTTGACAAACAGGTCTCATATAGACAATTATTCTGTGGACCACACTTTGAGAAGCACTGGTCTTTGCCTAAATCAGAATTGTATTGGGAAGCTTTTAAAAATAAAGTTGTCCAGCATATACCCTTGAAAATTCCGATTCAGAGTTCCAGTGTGTTGCACATTCATCTGCATTTTTAAAATGCTTCTCATGTGGTTTTGATAAATACACAAGGTTGAGGCTCTACATAGTAAAACCACAGAGTAATTAAATAGTGTTAAATTGAAAAGGTTAGAGATTGAGAATGTGGGTTTTGGCGTTGGGGGTACTTACTGTTTCTCTAGGGCAAATTGCTGTGGATTTTCTAGGCCTTAATAGTCTCACTTATAAAGCAGCTATAGCAATACCCACCACATAAACTTGTAAAGGTTAAGTACTGTTATAAAAAGAAAGCCCTTAGTTCAGTGCCAATTAATGAGTGTCACACAGACAATTAATGAGTGTCAGTTGTATACACTGGGTATCACCTCCATGATGGAGATTCTCCTCCCACTTTTAAGAATATACCCATTTATAAATCCTCCCTCAAAAGTCAAAGGATGTTATGAGAGAAGGGGAAATATGATGCAAAATCCAAAACAACAGATGCCTGATGCTCTGACCTACCTTCCTTTCCATTACCTTTCTATTGTTTTTTAAATGTTTTGTCAAGATAATTTCTAGGTATTTATTCTAACCTGTGTTGTATTTGTTTTATAACAGATGTTTGTAGGTTGATTTTTTCCCCTCTACTTCTAATTTCAGAATAAAGGATGAAGGGGCGTTACTTGATATTACCAAGGACATAGTCAGAATTTATTAATAACAATATGAGTTTGATTCTAACCTTTCATTTTCTTTCACATGGGGCAGATTTATGTTTGATAAATAGAAATAAGCAAGAGATGGTGTTAGAAAGTAAGCTGCCAAGGTTTCACAAAGGGGAATTTAGCTTTAGACTGTATTTATTACATGACAATAATGTTCCTATGGATTATAAAATAGTGGATGTATTATGGTCCACTAAATCAGTAAAAATCACGTAGCTGTTAATGATTTGGAACCCGGTTTGTGGAGCACAACTTGGCAGAGCTATCAAGTGGTTGAGAGTGTTGGTATGAAAGTTAAGGACTCTAGTACCCAAATCCAAGTCTGGCTGTTTTTGTGGTGTGTGGCCTTGGACCTGACTTCTCTGGGATGCAGTTTCCCCATATGTGTAATTGGGTAATAAAATGTAGTCACCACAGGGTGGTGGGGGAGAATTAAGTGCACCGACAGGGAAGTGTGGGCTTCTTCTGTGTTTTTCAAACAGTGCTTATGCTCGGCTTTATTCTCTGCAGTGCCTAGCACCCTCCCTTCCAGTAAGTCACTTAATAATTCTTCCTGGCCCCCATGGTACAATTTATTTTACAACCATAGTATTCTCCAAGATGGCACCATAGAGGACGAAATGTTACCCAAGGCAGGGAGGGTAAATGCTGCTTGATGGGTTATACATTCATTGCCTTTTTATTTTATTTTATTTTTTAAAATAAATTAAAGGAGCACCGAGAATGGTTTTCACTGCCTCTGCAGCTTATTCCGTATAGTGTTGTCTGAACTTTACTATTCCCTTAAAAGCTTGTGTTTTGGGCATCTGTCTTCCTCCCACCCCTTGTGTAATTCTCTAACCCAGCATGATCTTTTACTTTTCATTACAGAAATGAAAGCAAGAGGCTGAATTTTTCTCAGAGATTAGTGGGCAATATGGTATAATGAAAAGACCAGAGAACCAAGATATAGATTTAAATGATCATACGAACACTGCTGCATTCTTGCTGGGTGACCGTGGGCTCATCATTGACCTTTGTCTGATTCTGTTTCCTCAGCTACAAATAAAAACAAACAAACAAAAAACCCACAAAAAACAATGAGGCCATCAGTGCCTAACTCACATCTTTGCTGTGAGGGTTGAAGGAGTTGTAGAAAATAAGAAAGCACTACCCAAGTACAAATAACTTGTTACGATTGTGATGATTATATATATGTATTGGTATATTAGGAGTTTGCTAGCAACTGGGTTCCTGTGTGCTCTGCTCCCATTTCCCCAGCTCCCAGAAATTCAGAAGATCCCTGCCAGATGGCTGATTTGCCAGCTGTGTCTTGTTTTGTCGTTGTAAATATTCCATGCTCCGAGAGACTTTGCTTATGATGTAGTATGTTTTGTCCTTTATCTCCTGCAGATTGAGAACTACATTGTGGAAAATATGAAGTCGGAGATGGCCCAGATACAGCAGAATGCAGTTCAGAACCACACAGCCACCATGCTCGAGATAGGAACCAGCCTCCTCTCTCAAACCGCAGAACAGACCAGAAAGCTGACAGATGTTGAGACCCAGGTACACCCCTGGGCCAGAGTCGACAAACTCTTCACTTAGAAAATTTTTTCCCCTTTAGCTTACTCCATAAACACAGAGCACATTTCACCACCGAGATTGGGGAAACATATACATTTTTGTTTATTGGTAATAACAACAGTGACTGCCTGACGCGCTATGCATGTTTCCTTTGATGTAACAAGGGTTGGTGTATTTAGCTTTGCATGTGTTTGCAAAAACAGGACTGGCAAAGGGCTTAATCAGCATTGAAATTCAAATAAACACTGCAGCTACCAACTGTGATATGATATGTGTCAAACAGAATAGTCATTTGGGTCAAATTGGTGCCTTTGATGTGCATTTCTGACCTGCCCTGCTTCGTCTCTGGTAATGCACCAGCCACAAGGGCACTGGCAGAGGTTTGGCACAGTCAGTGGACAGGCAGGAAAACCAAGTGAGCTCATCAGCAATGTGTAGATTTTTTTATTTAGCATGATTTTATAATGAGAAGTCAATTACAACTCTCCACATAATATCTGTATCATCCTACCATGGACAATGACATACTTTTTTTTTTTATGTACAGTCATAATCTTTCAGTACAAATCAGTAAAATGCCCATTCATCATCAGTCACAAACCCACTATTACAGTTGAGTGAAAATATTTTTGGTGATTTGAAGATGATCTCTTGGTCTCCTTTTCACCACGGAAATGGTTATCCCATTTACCATTCTGAATCCCAGAGGATGAGTCTATCTCAAGGTAATTGATTTCTGGAAACAAAGCTGAAATATATTTTAAAAAATAAACTGAGGCTTATCGAAATTTTCAAGAATTTATTTGGGCACGCATCAACTCAAGTTGAGCAGTGCTTAGCTGAACGTGGTTAGGAGTAGTCTACTGTGTGATCTAAGGGAAAGGTTTGAACAGAGGAGATGCAGAAGCAAAGCAAGGAAATTATTTGATTGACTATAGCCTCAGCAGTTGCCTTATTTGGGAGAGCCTTGTTGGCTGTAATTGATTGTTCCTAACTTTCATTTTCTGGGATTGAAGTGCACTGACTCTGGCTGAGGCTTTGATTTACTTCTATAGGTTACCAAGGCATTAGAGCCATTAGGCATTAGAGCCATCTCAGCTTAAGGGCCTCCTTAAGTTTAAATATTTTAGCAATATAAATTCAAAAACAAGATGCAACCTTATTTCTGCTTTATTTTATTTCTGTTAATGGCATCATAGATCATATAATGATATTTAAAGATAAAGAACAATGACCATTTATATGGACAGAGAATTATATATTACACAGACAACTTTCCCAGATACAAATGATTTTTATGAAAACCATTTAAAGCAGACAGAGGTCAGAAAAGTTTGAGCAGTTTCCCCATATTGATACAGCTAGTCAATTGAATCTGGCATTCAAATGGAGGCATTCTCATTTCTTTCCTTTTCTATCCCTCTTGATTAGCAATGCTAATCATCAAAATAAATAAGAACTTAAATGAGGATTACAATGGAGCAGTAAATCACATGGCTTTGGCAAATATTTTTTGCTACACACCATCATCAATAACCACAGGCGATGGGGAAGAGAAGACTACGTATTATAACTAGAAAGTTTGAAACTTTACTTAATCATTTATCATCATACCAGGCAAGCTTGGTCTTCTGCACATATTGACTTCTGGTAGTATAAATAATATGCGTGTATTTTCTCTTGTTTTTGTAAGAACAGAATACTCACCATCTTCTACATAGAATTCTATATATTCAAAAACTGGAACAAGACAGTTAATACTACCATACCTGAGTGAACATTTGAAATTTTTATGTATTTATGTTATAAGTTTTAATGACCTACCTGGCAGGGCTTTGTTTTTTTCTACCCCCCAAATCCTTTTTTTTTTTTTTTTTTTTTGTAAGAGATAGCAACTTGTTGTACATCTGTAGGTTAAGAAATATGTACTTTATGGAAAATGGTAGAGAAAATTCATAGGAAAAAAAAAAAAAAAAAACCCTTCTCTCAATGGGGAACAGCTAAAACTAAATACTCCTTAAAGGCCAAAGAAAGTTTATTGGATGCACCAAGAAGAATTTTAAGATAGCTAAAACCTAGAAAATATCTAAAAAAATCACAGATCTAACTGAACTGGCAATGAGAGGGAGGTAGAGAAGGAAGACAGTGGCTCAGACCATCTATGTCCTACCTTAAGAAGTAAATCCTGGGTGTTCTTTTCATCTTTATCTTAATGTCTTCCAACTGTCTATGCTGTCTGTTAATCTGTGTTGCTCCAAAACATTTTCATGTGAATGTATATACACGTGATGTTTAGTTGAACCTTTGCAAGAGAACACGTTCTACTTAGACATAACCACTCTAGTTCACTCAAGTACAGATGCAGGAACAAGGGACAAAATGAATTTTAAATTATCCCTTAATCTAAATGCACTCTATTCTTGTATATTAAGTATTTTTGTAAAGAAAGACCAGTAGATCCTTTTGTGCTATGAAAGCCTGCCCGTAGGTTTTTGCTCCCATATTACTCCTACTTTGTTTCACACAGGTATGTGTTGCTTTTCCTAAACTGAATTCAGGTTCTCAGTTATTTTAGGAACTTAGGACAATGGATTTGCAATACATTTCCATGTGCTAACTTTTACGTGATGATTTATAAAGATAAGAAACTTATTTCTTTCTGGTCCTCTCTCTAGACCTTCTAGACTTGAATTTAACAAAAGGTGGCAGAAACATTGTTTTACTGCAATGCCATTTTAAAATACTTGTGTGTTCAATAACCATCATAATCAGGAAAGAAACAGATAATGAGCACATCTAAATAACCCTGCTAGACAAGGCACTGAGAGTCAGGCGCCAGCACCATGCCCATACCTTCCTCCTTTGTCTCACTTACGGTGTTTTTCTCACTCTGTTATCAGTTGGTGCCAAAATGTTCTTTACTTCCAGTTCCTCTTTCTGAGTGTGCACTATAAAGGGGTTAGTTACAAACATTATTCATGTCCCTTCCTTCCTGTAAGTCCATTTCTGGCTTCTACCACAGGCCAGTTTTGATTAGAGGTGCACTAGTAGACAAACTATATTAAAATCCATCTCTAATAATTAGTGTTCAGCTCTGTTCTGAGCAACTTTACAAATGTTAACTATTTAATAATTTAATAAAACTCTTAGAGGGTAGGTACTATCATCATCCCTCATTTAAAGATGTGAAAACTGAAATCTAGAGAGGAGAAACAACTTGTCCTGGGTGAGACAACTAATAGTAAATGTTAGAGCAAAGATTTGACCCCCGGAAGTCTGACATCAGAGTCTACATGCTTTCTATACTGGCTCTCTTTATCCTCCTGCCTTTCTCAGGATTCCTTTCTCTATTTAGGGCTGTAGACACTAAAAGGGTCCAGGCAGAAGGTAAGATGGAAATTAGATAGAACAAAAGTAATGTGAACCTAAATAGTAACGCCTGAATGTTTTCTATAAATGATAAAGTTGCTGCTGCTGTTGCTGTTGTGCCGATGGTATCATCAACTGTCATCATGTTACTATGTACCTGGAAGTCGTCTCGTGTAATCCTAGAATCTAGTTGTCCTTACTTGCTGGCTGTGTAACTGTGGGGTAGTTCCTTAGACACTTGGGCTGAGTTTCCCCCAATTTCCAATTATTTATATAGAAACCATTGTGTTAGGAATGGAATTTAACCAAATCTTAAAATGCAAATTTTGGGTATCTCCTTGCTGCAAGAGATTTTAATAGGTACAGTATAGAATACAGCCATAAGTAAAGCAATCCTTATCCTCAGCGAGCTTAATTGAATTAATGTGGCAAAACTTGTTTAAACCATTTCTATCTTAACTTTCCATCAAGTTAATTAGCTGTGGAGCCTTTTCATATATCCATAAGAAATGCATCCTTCCAATCTCCTACTGTGGGTGTTTCATTGAGCAATGGTTCCAGCTGCTATGCTTTGAAATCACTGTGTAGTGCAGAGGGCACAATTCCCAGTGGCCACTTGTAGCCAGTGACACATTGTGGTAGTGATACTTAGTCATTCCTGCTCCTGGAAACTGTTAGAATCCACTGACACATGACTTTGGCTAAGGGCTCTCCTTTAGCCTTGCTAACTTTCTCACAACTTCCCTGGAGGCTAAGACTTTCACTCAATCTCCTTTCCTTCCCTTTCTTTACTGTGATTAGACCTGCATCCTAGCCAGAAGATACTCCTAGACCACTCTGTCTTCTTCCCAATTTTCCCTTAAATTAGGTATTTCCCTTAATAAATGTCTTGCATATCTAATCTCATTTTATCATCTGCTTCTCAGAGGTCATGAACTATCACACCTGTTATTTGGACTTCAATTGGACAATTACAACCTTAAGCCAGTTCAGGAACAGTTTAATCAATGAGCATCAATCTCTAGACCGAAATAGATTTGAAAGGGCAGCTCTCAAAGTTGAGCCACTGGATCTCTTTAACTTGAAGAGAGAAGAGCTGAATAAATATTTAACCTTGGCGTAGTTAAAATGGCAGTAAAATAAATTTGTTAATGGGTCATCCAAAGAAAATACCACGGTAATTAACTTTCTCACAAGGTCTGGAAAAAGTGTTTGATGACCCATTCAGAGAGGTCTTCGTGAACTATGACCCACAGGTCAAATTTGAATTGCAATCTCTTTTTGTAAATAAAGTTTTTATTGAACACAGCTATACTCATTCATTTATATGTTGTGTATGGCTGCTTTCCCAATAAAAAGGCAGAGTTGAGTAGTTATACCAGAAAACATATAACCCACCAATCTATCTACTATCTGGCCCTTTATAGAAAAAGCTGGCCAACACTTGTACTAGGATGCAGACTTCAAGAGAGCCGGGATTTTGTCTGTCTTGTTCACTGCTCTATCCTTAGAATTTGGCACACAGTAAGCTCTTAATAAATCCTTGTCAAATGATTACATGAACTAATATTATTAGATATTTAATTTCTGTAAATTTCAACCCGATGCTCCCAAGACCAAAGGTAACATCCTAAAGGTTGTATGTTGATTTTTACGTATACCAATAAATAACTGATGGGTCAGAGTCGGACTTTGAACAGAAACACTCTGCTGCAAAGTTGTTCTGACCAACTAAGAACATTAGATGACAGCACATTCTCTGTACTCTAAGGAGCAAGAGAAATTTGACCACTTTCTTGCTTCATAGTGCTAGTTTAGTGTTGGAGTGGAGAGGGAAGTTGGATGTCATTAGCTGCCACAAGCAGATGGCATGGTGATACGAAAGAAACCATTTTGATAGCAGTTGTTATTGACTGAAGGCAGGTCCCCAGAGAGAAGCTGCTTGTGTATAGCTACACGAGCCTATAGAAAAGAAGTCAGACTCAGAGACAGACTACCTGGGTTCCCATCTGACTCCTCTGTGGATTAGCTCTGTAGTGTAAGTTCTGTCTCTACTAAACTCCATAACCCAATTAGATTTTCATGTTATAAATATAATATATATGTATATAATATAAATAAAATACTAATATTACATACGATAATTATGTACTATTAATTCTATAACATTATCATGATTAAGAGTAACAGTAATTCTCTCAGATTACCTAACTTTCACATTCAGATTTCCTCAATTGTTCTACCCAAAATTTTATACACATTTTAGTTTTTAAGACATAATAGTCTCTTTTAAGTTAGAGCAATCCTCCAATTTTTTTTTTTTCTTGAGGTTTTTAAGAAACTGGACCAATTGTTTTTGTATACTGTCCCATATTCCTGAACTTTTCTGAGTATTTCCTTCTGACGCATTTTAATTTACTCATTCCTCATGGTTTTTCTTTAAACTGGAATTGTAAGGGCTCAATTAGATTGACTTGAACATGGTGGTGGGAGTACTTTATAAAATTACTCGTTATTTCCTACTACATCTCATCAGGAAGCACAAATGCCAGCTTGCCATACTCTCAGTGATGCTTTTTTTTTCCCCCTTGATATTTTACTTATTTATTTTTTTGTTTGTTTGATTGTGTGTGAGAGAGAGAGAGTGCATGTGAGCCAGGGGAAGGAGCAGAGGGAGGGGTCAAAGAGACCCGGAACTGAGCATGGATACAACTTGGTATCCATGTGGGGGTTAGGGGGCTGATCCCATGACCCTGAGATCATGACCTGAGCCAAAATCAAGAGTCAGACACTTAAATGACTGAGCCATCCAGTCACCCCCTCAGTGACACTGTTTTAACTCGGTTAGGGTAACTCCCTCTTACTTGTCCACCTTCCTCTTGGAAATTAACCTGGAATGTGATACTTTGTCACACTGCCTATCACTGAACAAATAAATTATTTCTTCAACTTTGTAAAATGGTGATCTTCTGATCCTTTGAACACATAGCAGCCTTTATTTTTCTGTAAAACTTTAATTGCCATGGCATCATACCTTGTGTTATATTTTTCATTTGAAAAGCATAATTAAAGTAAGAGGAAGTATAAACTACAAACAAGGCTGATTTCAAAGTTAATAAGCTGGTGAAAAAGTTTCTTTTGAGGGAGATTTTCCTTTTAAGGAAGATCAGAGGCACTCTTTAAATTATTAAAGGGAAGGTGGCCGAAATTCTCTACCTCACTTGGTTTGAGAAACTAGTCATTTTTATGTTTAAATTTTAGTTTATTTCTTTAAGATTTATTTATTTATTTGAGAGAGAGTGGGGTAGAGGCAGGAGGAAAGGGAGGGAAAGTCTTAAGCAGACTCCACAATGAGCATGGAGCCCATACGGGGTTCAATCTCACAACCCTGAAATCATGACCTAAGCCAAAACCAAGAGTTGGAGGCTTAACCAACTGCACCACCCAGGTACCCCAATTTTAGTTTTTTTAAATTAAGACTAACATTTTAGGGACGCCTGGGTGGCTCAGTTGGTTGGACAACTGCCTTCGGCTCAGGTCATGATCCTGGAGTCCTGGGATCGAGTCCCGCATCGGGCTCCCGGCTACGCGGGGAGTCTGCTTCTCTCTCTGACCTTCTCCTCGCTCATGCTCTCTCTCACTGTCTCTCTCTCAAATAAATAAATAAAATCTTTAAAAAAAAAAAGACTAACATTTTAGAGTCTATAAATCCTCAGTTTCAAGTTTTATGTCTTTCTTACTCTGTGCTTTATGCTGCAAAATTTAAGGTTTGAAATGGTTCCTTGGGAGCTTTTTTTTACATACTCTTTGCTCTCCTTTTTTTTTTTTTTTTTTTGCTTCCTTCCCTTCCTTTCCCTTCCCTTTCCTTCACTTCCCTTCCTTTCCTCTCCCTCCCTCCTTCCTTCCCTTCACTCCTTTTTCTTTTTTTTTTAAAAGATTTTATTTATTTATTTGACAGACATAGATCACAAGTAGGCAGAGAGGCAGGCAGAGAGAGAGGAGGAAGCAGGCTCCCCGCGGAGCAGAGAGCCCGATATGGGGCTCGATCCCAGGACCCTGAGATCATGACCTGAGCCGAAGGCAGAGGCTTTAACCCACTGAGCCACCCAGGCGCCCCACTCCTTTTTCTTTCCTTTCCTTTCCTTTCCTTTCCTTTCCTTTCCTAGTTCATTCATTTGTTCTTTCTCTCTCTCTCTCTCTCTCTCAGAGATGTGCTTTGGAATATATTTAGGCTAAAGAATAAAATTCCTTTTGTCATTTTAATGGAACTCTTAGATTATTGCTAAGCAGCAAGTTTCATAGACACATGGCAAGAAAGTGGTCAGTTTATCATAGTTTCCTATACAGTTCTCTCAGTTCTTCATTTTTAAACTTCAGGCCTATTTTAATATAACAGCAGAGATAAATGAAATAAAGCAGCTATTTAGACAAGGTGATGGAGTAAGAAGAGAAAGATTCGACATTTGTGTACAAAAGTAGCCAGAGATAACCTCACACTGATGCTGGACTAAACGAGATTTTGGATTTGTCTCCTTCCTTTTCCCACATTCCGATTCTGCTTTAGAGTTAGATTTTTAGATTGTTATCACTGAAGTCCCACTTAACCTTCACCTGGCCTGCTACCTTATCTCTGACAGTGACCCAACTTGAAAAATAACTCACTGTCCATTGTCTGGCTTATCATTCAACAATTAGCTCTGTGCCATTGTGGACTCCATGCTGAGCATTGGCAATTTGGAGAGCTCCATCTGGAAGAGGCAGGACTCTGTGCAACTGAAATCCTCATGGGGTAGAGAAACAGCACATGAGTGAACAGACGGGATAATTTCCAATAGTGATGATTTTTTAAAAAGATTTTATTTATTTATTTGTTTGACACAGAGAGAAAGAGAGATCACAAGTAGGCAAAAGAGGCAGGTAAAGGGGAAGGGGTAGGCAGGCTCCCTGCTGAGCAGAAAGCCCGATGCGGGGCTCAGTTCCAGGACCCTGGGATCATGATCTAAGCCGAAGGCAGAGGCCTAACCCACTGAGCGACACGGGCAACCCCAATAGTGATGATTTTTTAAAGACAATACAACAGGATGACTTGATGGAGGAGAGTGAGGAGTTATATCACAGACAGTGACCAGGAAGGGCCTCGCTATGCAAGAATTGAGTAAGAAATCACCCATGCATCTGGCAAGGTATGGGCAACTACAAGTGCAAAGGTCCTGAGGTAGAAATGAATTTGGCATGTTGGGGTGGCACAAAAGGAGCATAATAAACAAGGACTAGAGTGGCAGGATGAGATCTGAGAAGTAAGCAGCGTTCTGATCATGTAGGACCTTATTGGCCAGGCTAAGAGCTTTGGAGTTTGTTCTGACTGCCAAGAGAAGGCATTAGCATTTTTAATATTGGTGATGTCATATGGGGTTTATATTTAATTTTTTAAAGATTTATGTATTTGAGAAAGAGAAAGCATGAGCAGGGAGAGGGTCAGAGAGAAAGAATCTCAAGCAGACTCCCCACCGAGTGGGGAGCTGAAGCAGAGCTGGATCCCTTGACCCTGAGATCATAATCTGAGATGAAATCGAGAGTTGATTGCTCAACCAACTGAGCTACCCAGGAGCCTGTGATTTATGTTTTTAGAAAGATCATTCTGGTGTTATGTAGCAAACAGACTGGAGGTAGGACAAAGTGGAGAAAAATTAGGAGCTGTTGTAGTCTCTGAACTTAGATATAAACAGCTTCAATTTCAATTTTAGACAGTTCCATTCTGTTCTCAGTATTCTCTCATTTTCTTCTCAGACATGGAGAAGAACAGTTTTTGTTCTTTGTAAAATAAAAATTTTGATATTTGAGGATCTCAGAAAGTGTGATGAGAGAGTGTGATGAATAAGAGAGAAAACAGATTTAGTTTAACTGCTTATAATATGCCCAATTCAATGAGACAAAATACCTTTTGTTCATTCAATCAATACTGAGTGTCTTCTCTGTGCCAAGCAGTATTCTCAGTGTCACCAAAAGATCCAGATGCCTCATGCCCTATTTAATTATTTTATGAATTGTAGTTCTAGTTAATAAACAAACAAAAAACTTCCCTGGACAAAAAAGTATGTTTAACAGTTCAAAGTCACATCTTGTGTATCCCTAATCTTTATGTTCTCTACCATTTTGTCTTCTGAGCGATTCCTAATTCTGTCTTCAAATCCCAGTTCCTCTTGCTCCTGTTTTTCCTCAAAAGAAGTGATTCAGAATAGGAAAATATTTTTTAAATCTCTAAACCAGGGGCGCCTGGGTGGCTCAGTGGGTTAAAGCCTCTGCCTTCGGCTCAGGTCGTGATCTCAGGGTCCTGGGATCGAGCCCCACATCGGGCTCTCTGCTCAGCGGGGAGCCTGCTTCCCTCTCTCTCTCTCTCTCTCTCTCTGCCTGCCTGCCTCTCTGCCTACTTGTGATCTCTCTCTCTCTGTCAAATAAATAAAATCTTAAAAAAAAAAAATCTCTAAACCACTCCACAAATCTAAGTATTGATTAGTAGTAGTAACTTTTAGACTGGTTTTCAGATATTTATTTATGACAATTGTAAAAATGAATCCTAGAACCTTAAAATGTTCTTAAAGCACTAATGCCCCATCTCATCATTCTGTCCTCCACTCCTTCACCCTCTGCCTCACACCCCTCCAACAGGGTTGAGACTTGGGTGACAAGTCACACAAAACTAAATAATACATGTGCAGAAGCAGATCCTATATTTATTTTAAAATTATGCTGTGTTCAATATGGATTATTTTGCACTAATTTTGATCTTTTAAAATGTTGCATTAAAATATTATAATATTTTTAATATTATATTTTAATTTATTATTTTATATAATTATTTTATTTATATATTTATATACAAATGTAAATAATTTAATTTAATAGTAATAAAATAAAATATATTTAAATATAATATATTTTTTAAAAGATTTATTTATTTATTTGACAGAGAGAGATCACAAGTAGGCAGAGAGGCAGGAAGGGAAGCAGGCTCCCTACTGAGCAGCGAGCCTGATGCGGGACTCTATCCCAGGACCCTGGGATCATGACCTGAGCCGAAGGCAGCGGCTTAACCCACTGAGCCACCGAGGCGCCCCTTAAAATATAATAATTTTGACGCCTCCTTAAATTTTGCAATTGAGACAATTTCCTCTCTCATCTCACCCTAGCCCTTGTCCTCGTTCCTTGAAAATACATCCCCTTTCCCTATAGCCTCTTGTAATCCAGGTCCAGCCCTAGTCATATCAGTGTGTTTTGAAAAGGTATGTGATCTGGGCGGAGGGAGCCAAGATGGCGGAGAAGTAGCAGGCTGAGACTACTCGGGTAGTGGGAGATCAGCTAAATAGCTTATCTAAAGATTGCAAACACCTACAAATCCAACGGGAGAATGAAGAGAAGAAGAACAGCAATTCTAGAAACAGAAAATCAACCACTATCTGAAAGGTAGGACTGGCAGAAAAGTGAATCCAAAGCGACGGGAAGATAGACCGCGGGGGGAGGGGCCAGCTCCCGGCGAGCGGCGGAGCAACGGAGCAAAATCAGGACTTTTAAAAGTCTGTTCTGCTGAGGGACATCGCTCCAGAGGCTTAACTGGGGTGAAGCCCAGGCGGGGTCAGCGCGGCCTCGGGTCCCGCAGGGTCGCAGAAGGATCGGGGGTGTCTGAGTGTCGCAGAGCTTACCGGTATTAGAACGGGGAAGCCGGCTACAGAGACAGAGCCGAGGAGTGACTCTCAGCTCGGGGTTGCCTTGAACCGGTCGCAGGCTCGGTCAGCTCGGAGCGCGGCCAGAGGCCAGGGTGACGGGAGTCATTGGGCGCTGTTCTCTGAGGGCACACTGAGGAGTGGGGCCCCGGGCTCTCGGCTCCTCCGGGCCGGAGACCGGGAGGCCGCTATCTTCATTCCCGCCCTCCGGACTCTATGGAAAGCGCTCAGGGAACAAAAGCTCCCGAAACAAACCCAGCAAACCCGAGCGGATGACTCAGCCCGGCCCCGGGTAAGGACGGTGCAACTCCGCCTGGGGCAAAGGAGCTTGAGAATCACTACAACAGACCCCTCCCCCAGAAGATCAACGGGAAACCCAGTCAGGACCAAGTTCACCTACCGAGGAGAGCAGTTTCTATACCAAGGAGAGCGGCGGAATTCCAGAGGAGAAGAAAGCAAAGCACGGAACTCATGGCTTTCTCCCCATGATTTTTTAGCCTTGCAGTTAATTTAATTTTTTTTTCTTTTTCAATTTTTTTTTCTTTTTCTCTTCTTCTGCTAAATTTTTTTAACTTTTACCGTTTTCTTTTTTAACGTTTTTTAAATAGTTTATCAAATATATATATATTTTTTTTCCTCTTTTTATATTTTTTCTTTATCGGCTTTCTTTTTTTAAATAGTTTCTTTTTTTTTTTCTTTTTGAACCCCTTTTTATCCCCTTTCTCCCCCCTCACGATTTGGGATCTCTTCTGATTTGGCTAAAGCATATTTTCCTGGGGTTGTTGCCACCCTTTTAGTATTTTACTTGCTCCTTCATAAACTCTTATCTGGACAAAATGACAAGGCGGAAAAATTCACAACAAAAAAAAGAACAAGAGGCAGTACCAAAGGCTAGGGACCTAATCAATACAGACATTGGTAATATGTCAGGTATAGAGTTCAGAATGATGATTCTCAAGGTTCTAGCCGGGCTTGAAAAAGGCATGGAAGATATTAAAGCAACCCTCTCAGGAGATATAAAAGCCCTTTCTGGAGAAATAAAAGAACTAAAATCTAACCAAGTTGAAATCAAAAAAGCTATTAATGAGGTGCAATCAAAAATGGAGGCTCTCACTGCTAGGATAAATGAGGCAGAAGAAAGAATTAGCGATATAGAAGACCAAATGACAGAGAATAAAGAAGCTGAGCAAAAGAGGGACAAACAGCTACTGGACCATGAGGGGAGAATTCGAGAGATAAGTGACACCATAAGACGAAACAACATTAGAATAATTGGGATTCCAGAAGAAGAGGAAACAGAGAGGGGAGCAGAAGGTATATTGGAGAGAATTATTGGAGAGAATTTCCCCAATATGGCGAAGGGAACAAGCATCAAAATTCAGGAGGTTCAGAGAACCCCCCTCAAAATCAATAAGAATAGGTCCACACCCCGTCACCTAATAGTAAAATTGACAAGTCTTAGTGACAAAGAAAAGATCCTGAAAGCAGCCCGGGAAAAGAAGTCTGTAACGTACAATGGTAAAAATATTAGATTGGCAGCAGACTTATCCACAGAGACCTGGCAGGCCAGAAAAAGCTGGCATGATATATTCAGAGTACTAAATGAGAAAAACATGCAGCCAAGAATACTATATCCAGCTAAGCTATCATTGAAAATAGAAGGAGAGATTAAAAGCTTCCAGGACAAACAAAAACTGAAAGAATTTGCAAATACCAAACCAGCTCTACAGGAAATATTGAAAGGGGTCCTCTAAGCAAAGAGAGACCCTCAAAGTAGTAGATAGAAAGAAACAGAGACAATATACAATAACAGTCACCTTACAGGCAATACAATGGCACTAAATTCATATCTCTCAATACTTACCCTGAATGTTAATGGGCTAAATGCCCCAATCAAAAGACACAGGGACACATTTATCAGAATGGATAAAAAAACAAAACCCATCTATATGTTGCCTACAAGAAACTCATCTTAAACCCGAAGACACCTCCAGGTTTAAAGTGAGGGGGTGGAAAAGAATTTACCATGCTAATGGACATCAGAAGAAAGCAGGAGTGGCAATCCTTATATTGGATCAATTAGATTTTAAGCCAAAGACTATAATAAGAGATGAGGAAGGACACTATATCATACTCAAAGGAACTGTCCAACAAGAAGATCTAACAATTTTAAATATCTATGCCCCTAACGTGGGAGCAGCCAACTATATAAACCAATTAATAACAAAATCAAAGAAACACATCGACAATCATACAATCATAGTAGGGGATTTTAACACTCCCCTCACTGAAATGGACAGATCATCCAAGCAAAAGATCAACAAGGAAATCAAGGCCTTAAATGACACACTGGACCAGATGGACATCACAGATCTATTCAGAACATTTCATCCCAAAGCAACAGAATACACATTCTTCTCTAGTGCACATGGAACATTCTCCAGAATAGATCACATTCTTGGTCCTAAATCAAGTCTCAACCGGTATCAAAAGATTGGGATCATTCCCTGCATATTTTCAGACCACAATGCTCTAAAGCTAGAACTCAATAACAAGAGGAAATTTGGAAAGAACCCAAATACATGGAGACTAAACAGCATCCTTCTAAAGAATGAATGGGTCAACCAGGAAATTAAAGAAGAATTGAAAAAATTTATGGAAACAAATGATAATGAAAACACAACGGTTCAGAATCTGTGGGACACAACAAAGGCAGTCCTGAGAGGAAAATATATAGTGGTACAAGCCTTTCTCAAGAAACAAGAAAGGTCTCAGGTACACAACCTAACCCTACACCTAAAGGACCTGGAGAAAGAACAAGAAAGAAACCCTAAACCCAGCAGGAGAAGAGAAATCATAAAGATTAGAGCAGAAATCAATGAAATAGAAACAAAAAAAACAATAGAACAAATCAACGAAACTAGGAGCTGGTTCTTTGAAAGAATTAATAAGATTGATAAACCCCTGGCCAGACTTATCAAAAAGAAAAGAGAAAGGACCCAAATAAATAAAATCATGAATGAAAGAGGAGAGATCACAACGAACACCAAAGAAATACAGACAATTAAAAGAACATACTATGAGCAACTCTACGCCAACAAATTTGACAATCTGGAAGAAATGGATGCATTCCTAGAGACATATAAACTACCACAACTGAACCAGAAAGAAATAGAACGCCTGAACAGACCCATAACCAGTAAGGAGATTGAAACAGTCATCAAAAATCTCCAAACAAACAAAAGCCCAGGGCCAGACAGCTTCCCGGGGGAATTCTACCAAACATTTAAAGAAGAACTAATTCCTATTCTCCTGAAATTGTCCCAAAAAATAGAAATGGAAGGAAAACTTCCAAACTCATTTTATGAGGCCAGCATCACCTTGATCCCAAAACCAGACAAGGATCCCAATAAGAAAGAGAACTACAGACCAATATCCTTGATGAACACAGATGCAAAAATTCTCACCAAAATACTAGCCAATAGGATTCAACAGTACATTAAAAGGATTATTCACCACGACCAAGTGGGATTTATTCCAGGACTGCAGGGTTGGTTCAACATGCGCAAATCAATCAATGTGATACAACACATTAATAAAAGAAAGAACAAGAACCATATGATACTCTCCATAGATGCTGAAAAAGCATTTGACAAAGTACAGCATCCCTTCTTGATCAAAACTCTTCAAAGTGTAGGGATAGACGGCACATACCTCAATATTATCAAAGCCATCTATGAAAAACCCACTGCAAATATCATTCTCAATGGAGAAAAACTGAAAGCTTTTCCGCTAAGGTCAGGAACACGGCAGGGATGTCCATTATCACCACTGCTATTCAACATAGTACTAGAAGTCCTAGCCTCAGCAATCAGACAACAAAAGGAAATTAAAGGCATCCAAATCGGCAAAGAAGAAGTCAAACTGTCACTCTTCGCAGATGATATGATACTATATGTGGAAAACCCAAAAGACTCCACTCCAAAACTGCTAGAACTTGTACAGGAATTCAGTAAAGTGTCAGGATATAAAATCAATGCACAGAAATCAGTTGCATTTCTCTACACCAACAACAAGACAGAAGAAAGAGAAATTAAGGAGTCCATCCCATTTACAATTGCACCCAAAACTATAAGATACCTAGGAATAAACCTAACCAAAGAGACTAAGAATCTATACTCAGAAAACTATAAAGTACTCATGAAAGAAATTAAGGAAGACACAAAGAAATGGAAAAATGTTCCATGCTCCTGGATTGGAAGAATAAATATTGTGAAAATGTCTATGCTACCTAAAGCAATCTACACATTTAATGCAATTCCTATCAAAGTACCATCCATTTTTTTCAAAGAAATGGAACAAATAATCCTAAAATTTATATGGAACCAGAAAAGACCTCGAATAGCCAAAGGAATATTGAAAAAGAAAGCCAAAGTTGGTGGCATCACAATTCCGGACTTCAAGCTCTATTACAAAGCTATCATCATCAAGACAGCATGGTACTGGCACAAAAACAGACACATAGATCAATGGAACAGAATAGAGAGCCCAGAAATGGACCCTCAACTCTATGGTCAACTCATCTTCAACAAAGCAGGAAAGAATGTCCAATGGAAAAAAGACCGCCTCTTCAATAAATGGTGTTGGGAAAATTGGACAGCCCCATGCAGAAAAATGAAATTGGATCATTTCCTTACACCACACACGAAAATAGACTCAAAATGGATGAAGGATCTCAATGTGAGAAAGGAATCCATCAAAATCCTCGAGGAGAACACAGGCAGCAACCTCTTCGACCTCAGCCGCAGCAACATCTTCCTAGGAACATCACCAAAGGCAAGGGAAGCAAGGGCAAAAATGAACTTCTGGGATTTTATCAAGATCAAAAGCTTTTGCACAGCAAAGGAAACAGTGAACAAAACCAAAAGACAACTGACAGAATGGGAGAAGATATTTGCAAATGACATATCAGATAAAGGGCTAGTGTCCAAAATCTATAAAGAATTTAGCAAACTCAACACCCAAAGAACCAATAATCCAATCAAGAAATGGGCAGAGGACATGAACAGACATTTCTGCAAAGAAGACATGCAGATGGCCAACAGACACATGAAAAAGTGCTCCATATCACTCGGCATCAGGGAAATACAAATCAAAATCACCATGAGATATCACCTCACACCAGTCAGAATGGCTAAAATTAACAAGTCAGGAAATGACAGATGCTGGCGAGGATGCGGAGAAAGGGGAACCCTCCTACACTGTTGGTGGGAATGCAAGCTGGTGCAACCACTCTGGAAAACAGCATGGAGGTTCCTTAAAATGTTGAAAATAGAACTACCCTATGACCCAGCAATTGCACTGCTGGGTATTTACCCTAAAGATACAAACGTAGTGATCCAAAGGGGCACGTGCACCCGAATGTTTATAGCAGCAATGTCTACAATAGCCAAACTATGGAAAGAACCTCAATGTCCATCTACAGACGAATGGATAAAGAAGATGTGGTATATATACACAATGGAATACTATGCAGCCATCAAAAGAAATGAAATCTTGCCATTTGCGACGACATGGATGGAACTAGAGGGTATCATGCTTAGCGAAATAAGTCAATCAGAGAAAGACAACTATCATATGATCTCCCTGATATGAGGGAGAGGAGATGCAACATGGGGGGTTGAGGGGGTCGGAGAAGAGTAAATGAAACAAGATGGGATTGGGAGGGAGACAAACCATAAGTGACTCTTAATCTCACAAAACAAACTGAGGGTTTATGGGGGGAGGGGGTTGGGAGAGCTGGGTGGGGTTATGGATATTGGGGAGGGTATGTGCTATGGTGAGTGCTGTGAAGTGTGTAAACCTGGCGATTCGCAGACCTGTACCCCTGGGGATAAAAATATATGTTTATAAAGCTGTAAAAAAAAAAAAAGAAAAAGAAAAAAGAAAGGATGAATACCCAAGTTTTGTAGCAACATGGACGGGACTGGAAGAGATTATGCTGAGTGAAATAAGTCAAGCAGAGAGAGTCAATTATCATATGGTTTCACTTATTTGTGGAGCATAACAAATAACATGGAGGACAAGGGGAGATGGAGAGGAGAAGGGAGTTGAGGGAAATTGGAAGGGGAGATGAACCATGAGAGACTATGGACTCTGAAAAACGATCTGAGAATTTTGAAGGGGTGGGGGGTGGGAGGTTGGGGGCACCAGGTGGTGGGTATTGTAGAGGGCACGGATTGCATGGAGCACTGGGTGTGGTGCAAAAATAATGAATACTGTTATGCTGAAAAAATAAAAAAAATTAAATTTAAAAAAAAAAAAAAAGAAAAGGTATGTGATCTGATATAATCCGAGGTTTCGACATGCTGCAGAAAAGGAGGAAAGCTCTAATGACGTCAGTTTTAGAGGTGGACTTTAGATTGATATTGACTCTCCAGAAGGTTTTCCAGCTCTCTTTCAATAAGTAGTTCTAAGAAAAGTGTGGTGGTATAGAAGTTTTCAAATGACGAAGGAAACTTTAAAGCTAATTACACTTTTTTCCTTGCCCTTTTCACCTTGCTTAAAGAAGAGCAGGGTAGAGGGTAGATAGAACAGAGGCAGGGAGAAACAAAGACATTGGACAGTTTGAAGGTATCTCTCAGATTACAGTTTGCAATAATTGCTTGGAGGTTTGGGTTCATGGCTCACAGACTCATGTTGTATTAAAGCCTGGCCAGCAGCATGAGTCTTTATGATTCAAGATTAGTTGCACATTTATAGCTTCTAGAGCACCCAATGTAGTGCAGTTGAAAGGATAACTTCAATCTGTCTTCAGTGAGATCTGGGTTCCTGGTCACTTTGTTTCCGCAGATTAAGAACCAAGACAGTCTAACTAACCCTTTTAGTTTTTGGTATAGAGCATTAAAATTGAGTCACACTGTCTGGGTTCAAAAACCCGGTTCTTCCCTTGGTTCCTGTGTGGATTTTGGCCTCTGTCTAATCTCCATTTCTTCATTTATAAAGTGATGGTAGCAATTCCTCCATTAACATGTGCCCGTGTCTGTGAAATGATATGATATCTGGAAGGGCTGGTGTGACCTAATATGATAGGTATTCAATAACTCTGTGGTCATGAATCTGCCTAAACTATGTCAAGAGTTGTTTGCCCATTTATAATTGATTTTTGTAAGGTGAGGGATCAAAGTGAGCATATTTTACTTGCCTGTTAGTTATTAGTTATATACAATATCAAAGACCTTGAAATGCTTCCTATCTCAGAGATAACATGTATAGAATATCAATATTGGGGATAATGCATACATAAAACAACTAGCAGAGTAGAATATCTCAGGGATTCAAGACATGAAAATTTAAATATGAAAATGGATTTAACAACTCAATTTTCTCATTCACTTGCAACCTCAGCCTCAAATAAATGGCATGTTTAAGATTCATTGCAAAGCTCTCCATTCTAATTAGTAGAATGTAGGCCATTTAATTAATTATTCCAGAAGAAATACTATTTTAAAAGAAAACACAGCTAAATTAAAAAAAAAATTCTTTTCACTCTTTGTGATTAAAGTTTGAAATGTTTTTATCTTTTATCTTTTATCTTGAGGTACTAAATCAAACTTCTCGACTTGAAATACAACTGCTAGAGAATTCATTATCAACATACAAGCTAGAGAAGCAGCTTCTTCAACAGACAAATGAAATCCTAAAGATTCATGAGAAAAACAGGTGAGGCTTGTCATATTCCAATTATTTACATATGTACTTATTTTTATCGCTCACCTCTCTGTCAGCTCTTAAAATATTGAAGTGGTTCGTAAAAAAAAAAAAAAAAGGAACTATAGAGACAATTTAATATGATACAAATAATACAATTGCTTACACTCTTAAAGTATATGCTTTTTAAAAAACTTTTAACACTAATTTATCTAATATTTAGTTGTTCGAATCCCACCATATCTATAAGAATTGATTCTGAGAATAAATTCAGTGACACAAAATATTGACATATTGACCTATTGCTATAGAATGACATCTATAGCAATAAAGAAAAAAAATAATCTCTGAAACTCTGTAACTGGAATTGTCACTCTATCTGCCCTTAAGCTTCTACAGAGCTACAAGATTGTTGAATTCAAAGATCTTGCACCAGAAAAACAAATTTTATTTTTCCCAGAAAATTATTTACCTGTAAAGCTGATTCAGGAGTTGCTCACCAGCCCCTTTCCCACATTTAAAGACGTTTACTCTGGATAAAATAAATTTCTTTGTTTAGTTTTATGGATGTGTTTTATAAACTATGAATCATCTCAGGTAAGTGAAGTGGGACTTAGAGATCTTGAGATGATATATGGACTACATCATTTTGAAGTCTTGACATTCATGATGGCCAATTCAGTCAAAGCACTGGCCTCTGTAGGAGAAATGTATTGCTTATTAACTGACCCCTGGCCATTGAGATGGCTTGAAGCAGTTCCATTTCTTATACATTATATGGATTTATAGAGCATTATGTTGCTAGAAACTAGTTAAATACCTTATGTCATTGGAACTGGAGTTTCCACCATATTCCAAACCAGGAAGGCACAAAGAGGACTTCTAGTGCTCTTTATAAATGGGGACAGACAGTAGAAGTGAGTGATTTGTCCCAGGTCACACAGCTTGCTAGTGGTACAACTGGGAATATAACCCAGGCTTCCTTCATCCTAGTCTTGCTCTTTGCACTGTAGCACATCATCTCTCAATACTACTATCTATAACCTAAAAGGATTCCCCAACTTTACACTAAAAGTGGCCCTTAATGACAGCAATTATAATGAAGCTTTTCCATGAAGAAGATAAACCTGGCTGTTGATTTAGAGTCTGAAAGGGGTCATGCATGCTCTATGACTTGTATTTCTAAGTTTTACATTTATTTATCTTTGTACTGTGTCATGGGGTAAACTGTATAACTATAAATAAACTTGACAGGACTTGACCCTGAACTGGTTGCATAACGAAATGTTTTGGAATTGAAAATCCTGCTGAAAAGTACCATTTATCCTACTGCTGTTTCACAGTAACCAGACATATACATGGAGCAGGTATACTTTACATCAACCATCCCTTGGTTTTCGGATCCCACCATGCTTTAACACTGGTGCTAAAACTGAACCCCTTTACAGTTATATATTTCAAGATGCTATTGTGAAAGCCCTGTCAAGGAATAAGTAAGTAAAATATTGTCAACTTTGCCTTATATTTTAGATTGTTTGTTTTCATAATTACCTAAATAACACACACTTATTGGAGAAAAAGGAGAAAGTAACAAAATTAAACTGAAAATCACAATCCCGTCACATTAAGAAAGCTGCAGGTGTCACTGTGTATTATATATAAATATATTTTTTATGGAAAGCTGTGTCATGCTATCCAAACTGTTCTACAGCCTGCCTTCTTTGGAAATAGATATCATTTCTCATGAATAAATACCCTTCTAATATCGTTCTGAATAACTGTGTGGTATTTCATTTTAAGGTATAACCTAGAGTGGTTTCAGTCTCTAAGTATGTTACCACATATGATTTATCTTTTAAAAAGTTGTCAGCATGAATCTACATTCTTCAGTTCTTCCCCTGCTGATATGTGTATTATCTCTTGGTCCACATCTGACACTTGAGCTGTCAGGATATCATAAAAAACCTGGGAGGACTGAAAGGTCTCACTCTTAACTACAAAAACAAATGCTGTCCTTAAGCGTCACTTGTACTCAGCTCGCTCTCTCTTGCTCTCTCTCTTTCCCGCCATGTCTGTCTGTCTTTCTCTTTGCCTCCTTCCTTGTCATATTCATTCTTTCTTTTATTTTCTTTCTTCCTTCTCTTTCTTTTTTTTTTTAAATATATCCCCTCTACCTTATTTTGTGATCATTTTGGTTTTTTTGGTTTTCCATCATAATTCTTGATATGACACCTAGTACCATTTCTACTATGGAATTCTCACCATGAAATTGTTTGTTTGTTTAAGAGAAACTCTTAAAAGTTGCTCTCTCTGTCCCATCGGTAAAGCTGAGCGAAGGTTCACACCCTCAAAAGAGCTCTGTCAAGCAGGTCAAGTAGAGAAGGCTTCTCCGTGTGCTATGGCCATTCAGAGGCGTCTCATTTCTAATCCCAGCACATACATGCCTCCTGCTGATGAATTTTTTCCCTTTATTAAGTTCTAATTTCTAAGGAAAATTCAGGTCTCTGTGTATACAAGTCACGATGCTTATTGCTAGTGGTAATTTTTTCAGAGTTCTAACAATTCCCTTTGCCAGAAACATAGGTATTTTACAAAGACTTCAGGGATTTATGTTTCAACTTGAAATTTATCTCTGTGCTTACACTGACAAAAACTTACACGCATCTTTCACTTGTCCTCTACACTTCTTTCTTTTTTGATGCTCAAGTGTAGCATTACTTCAACAGTAGTTTCTGGGGGTATTTTTCGATCAACATGCTGTATCTGCTGACATTGCTGTATCTCTGTAGTTATCTGTGTCTTCCTGTGGAAGGGTCTGATGTGTTTAATGAAGTGTTGGTGGAACATTTATTCTTTAACAAGGCATATTCTTCTATGAACCACTTAGAAAAAAGTGTTTTACTTTATAAAAAAAAATAAGAATATCCTTTTGTGATGTACAGCATACTTACCCTACTCTTTATTGTTACTGTTTACTTCCATATATAAATTGGAATTCAGGAACTCTGCCAAGCACTTTCTAGAGCAACAAAGAAATCCACCCCCACCCCCCACCCAATAGCATTTAAGTGGATAGAAAGTCAAAGTCAAACACCAAACTGTTTATATATATATTTAAAGAAGTGTATTGATTATCCCTACCTGTTCCTTAAATGAACCTTAATCCTCCAAATGTAGCAGAAGCTACTTCTACATTTAGGCATCTCTGAAATGTAGGAACAACATGCCTTTAGTTGGCCAGGTCTGGTTTGGATCAGCTAATACACTTTGCAAAGGGGATTATCTAAATTAAGCTTTGCTTCCTCCCCATGGAATGTCAGGGGTTGTGTCTGGGTGTGTGACTTACCAGCTTTGAGTATGAGGGGCCTCAGCTGCCAAGTCAGTGAGCTGGCCCTTAGGAGGGTCCACCACTTCTTTGGCAGAACAAGGAGGAATATTTTATAGACAGGATTATACTACACAATCATGCTGAGAGATCCTGCTGATTTACATCCTGACAAATTAAATGCATCACTTGCAGGGTTGAAAAAGGATTTTGGGCCTCATTAGATTCACCTCTTTATCCCCTAAATGGCCAAAGGCACAAAGCAAGAATAGGATTAGCAACATTTACTCTACTGTTTGTTTTCCTAACAATCTAGTGGGGGGTGACTCCAAGAAGCTTCCAGTTTGCTTTCTTTAGGAAATGTTTTTTGTTCTTTTTTTTCTTTTGTTGGATACTATCCTAATGTCAAAATGGTTTCATTCTTATCTCAAGGAAGAGCATTTGGAAGTATAAGATCAGTATTTGGCCCACGTAATTGAAATTATCAACCAAGATCCCAAGAAATGGGAAGTATTAATATTTACCTTGCACATAGGCACTTGGATCACAAAGTGGAACATGTAATTGTCAACTTTTATTAGATTCTTTGAGTATGTTTCCTGCCAGGTCAGCTCAAGACAATAGAAAAAAAGGAGAGGGACAGGGAAAGATGTTATAATGCAAATCCCTTGAGTTGAATCTTTTCATCTAAAAGTTTGGTGAACTGATCAAGGCACTTGCCCATCTCTGACTTAACCCCAGCATTTCCCAAGGTGGGGGCACAGCTGGGTGAAAAAATACTCCAGAAGAAATTCTTCTGCCTCAACAGGGTATACAGGAAGGGAAGTGAGCATCTTACATATACAAAGATGGAACACTCCGGATTTCCTGATACTTGGGTTGAATATGTCGTGTGAAGATTAGGGAAATTTTCAGTAAGGCCATTCAGAGGGAAGTGAAACTACATATGTGATGGCCATTTCAATGTAGTTTTATCAAAACTGTCTGCTATCTGCCTACCTAATATCAGGTAAACACGTATGCCAGGTGCCTTGCATACATTACTGCTAATCCTCCAGCCAATCCTGCAGAGTATCTATTCTTATTCCTATTTCATGTATAAAGAAAATGAAATTCACGAAGTTCGAGTTTACTCATCCATGACTAAAAAGCTAGTTTATGGCAAAATTAGGGTTCAAGTCCATAATGATTCTCTGTCTTAATTATTATAAAAATATTTTTCCAGTGTGATGTAGCCTCAAGATTAATTGATGTGGCTGTCAAGTTATCCTCTTAACACAAACAAACAGAAGTTTGAAGAAAGGGGTTGGCCAGTTGTTTTTGGCCTGTTCCTATATAGATCATTATTTATTCCTGCTAATACTGGGGTAGGAAATATAAACTATTTATTTTACCTTGGGAATTCACTGAGGTTTTTTGACAAGCCTCATCTATCTTCTAGCTGGAGTTTATGGGAAGTTATTAAGTTAATTAATTTTAACTGATCAAAATTTGTATAATTTCAAGATACTTAATTATACCTTACAAACAAATTATTATAATGGTAACATAGAAATATTGATTTTTAATACTTAAGATGCCTAAAGAAATGAAAAGTTAAGTCACAGTCATTAAATTAAATTTCTTTTCCACTTGAAAAGTTCTTTACAAAATACTAAAGTGAAATCCTGCTACCTGCTAGCATTAGATTAGGCTATATTATGTTAGTTGTGTATAGTAGGGATAAATAAAAAGTTTTTAAATTTATAGTACACTCTTCTGTACTTTGAAAATGGAATACCTGCAGACTGATTTAAAAGAACATTTTTTCTTCTCCTGTATTTTAAAAATAAATTTAATGGCATATAGCATTTTTAAATTTCAGTTTCATTAATCTTAGGATTTTAGACTGGAAAAGATTATGCTGAGTGAAATAAATCAAACAGAGAATTCCAAATCAAACTAAAAATACAAGGGTAATCTTATTTTTTTCCTTTCCCTGATTCCTCACAACTCATAGTGACTGTTGAGGCTGTCAGTTCCATCTCCTAAATACTTTCTCAATCTGTCCTGTTCATTTTATTTCCACTATGTCTTAGGTCAAACTCCCATTAATTCTTATCTCAGCCATTGCAGTGACCTCTGTGCTTTAAGCCCCATGTTTCTCAAACTGATCATCCAGAGCTCTGCCGAAGTCTTCTTTTTAAAATGCAAGTCAGATTATTTTTTCACTTTTGTGTAGGTCCCCAACACTAATTCAGCCCCACTTTTCAATCTCTTGACAGCATCTGCCTAATCCCCAAATGATTCTCTGTAACTAACTCAAGAAAGTTCAAGTCTTTTAAGCATTGATCACAGTCAGTGATCATTATAATCCTAATTTGGTAGCCTTACTTATACAAGTCTTCTTATATTTTAGAAAGTATAGTGTGATAGCTAAGAACATGAGTTCTGACTCATGTTCAGTTCTGCCTAGAGTTCAGACTGCCTAGGGTTTACTTTTCCCTTATCCTGCTATAACCAGCTCTGTGACTTTGGAGTAGTGCCTGGAGTTTATGTGAGGATTAATTGAGTTAATGCATGTAAAACACTGAAAACAGTGCCCAACACATATAACAAGTGTTTAATCGTGCTAGTTGTTAGTATCACACTGAACACTTGATGTTGTTTCAGGCATATTTGATGTTTGACTTGTCTGAAATGCACTGTAGTTCTTTATTCAACTGACAAACTCCCGTTCACCCTTCAAAACTCAGTGCAGATGTTAACTGCTCTAAGAACCTTTTTCTGACTCTGCCCAATAGATTTGGTCATTACCACTTATATGATAATACTGTATGTCTTTGCCCCCATTGTTTTATTTATCCCATCACATTCTAATATGTGTGTGTGCTTCTGAGTGTTCTGTGTGTGTTTATGTGTGTTTGTGTGTGTGTGTTTATCTATTTCTCTACTATTGGGCTGTGACCTTCTGGAACACAGAGACTGTGTTTTATTTATCTTTGTCTTCATGCTCCCAGGCACAATTCTCTACACATTGTATATATAGTATTAAGTGCTTTTTGAATGTTGAATGAATGATGAACTGGCAAATGTCCCAGAAGCTCTATCCCAACAAATGTCATTTACCTCTGTATACACACAGAGACAGACAACTGAAACATATTTTTTTAATGGAAAACACAAACCACATAGTTTACATGAAATATTATAAATATATTAATTGTTCTTAATGTAAATACAATAGAGATGGTGTTTACACTGCTATTCTGTATCCCCAAAAGCACTCTGCATCACTCCCAAGATTATCAGTTCACATTTTGAATTTCACTAATTCAGCCCAATTTAAAATTTCTAGGTAGCATCTTCCCAGACTATTCTAGACTCATGATTACCTAACACATCTCTGATTAATAAAAAAGTAACACAAACTTGATCTAAACATTAAAGTATATAAAAGTATATACAACTGTAGGACAAAGTCTTCTTAATGCCATACTCCTCCATTACCACAACCCCCTGCAGAGAATCATCATTAACAGATTGTTTGTTGCTTATTCTTCCAGACTTTTTCTCTGAATATACTAAGACATATATCTGTGTAGAGTATGAATATTTATTGTATGTTTACACAGACACTCATATCCAGTCACTCACATGTATGAGTACATATATAATGAATGCGTATTTGTATAGATTATAACTATTTTTTACATTTTGGGTTTATTTCTGTTTCATAAAAATTTATCATGGATATTTTATACATGTAACTATATACATATATCTCTCATTCCTAGGATTAGATAGACTATAATTTACAATTTATCAGAATTTTTATGTGATTATTTGTTTTCATACATATTAACAAATTATCTCCAAATTTTATATTTCTCCCCAAGTATCCATGGGTTTTCTAATTTTCCTAAACCTTGCTAACCATTTTATTATTCTTGTCTACTTGAAAAGTTAGGTTGTACATCTTATTCATGTTTATTGACCATTTGCATTTTTTCTTCTTCTGTGACTAGCCTATTCATGGGTGTTTCTCATCTTTCTATTACATTGTTTATCTTTGTTTTATTAACTCATATATACTCTTCAATGGACATTAAAATTTTGTCATATATGCTGCAGATATGCATTTCTGTAGTTCACCATTTATTTTGCAACTTTTTTGTAGAAGTATTACATTTTTATGTTTTGAAGTGTATATATATATATTTTTTTCTTTCTGGCTTCCATAGCATATTTAGTTTATTCTTATTTACCCCAAACTATTAAAAAAAAGTATTTGCCAATGTTTACTTGTAGTAATCTATGCTTCTGCTCCACATTTGAATTATAAAACTATTCAGCTATAAATTTTAAATTTGCTGTGTTCAAATTAGAATATCAAAGTATAAATTTAACCTGAAGTTACTATACCCTTGTTTGAAGGGGGAAAAAAATCAAGCCCTAAAACCCATATTTGCAACACATGTTGACACCTTACATATTAAAAATAATTAAAAAATGGAAACATCTGTAAGCAGTTTCAGACAGATAAAATTGAGAAGGTTTCTATATTTTCAACATCTTCTTCCTTGTTTAAGGGCTATCTTTACACACATATTGCTTAGGAAACTGTCACCACTGTGAATTCATTGGCTGCTATGTTAAGAACTCTATTGTGGGAAACAATTTGAAAGGGAGAGCTTTTTCTGTGAAAGTTTCAAGATGTGTTCAATGATCTGAAATATTTCCAATAAGATATGTTTGAGGAGGCAGACTGTGAAAATGGGGAAAGAAGTCAACCAAAAACTTCAAATAAGGTTTTGTATATACTCAATTAGAACCTTTTACTGAAGTTCAAGGCCTAGATTATTTTGTTTATTTTATTCTTCATTAAAGTGCACCTCTGCCTCAAACTAGAAGTTAAGTGCCAAAATTTTATGCATGTCTCTTCTCAAAATGTTTCCAGAAAGATGGGAAACAGGAAGTACTTGGAATCCTGTGAGAAATTCTGTCTTTAGATTTCTAACTCCATTTGTGTAGATTTAGGTACACAGTTTCATAAATTGTTGTTCCATGGAACACTAATCCTAAAAGATGCATCATGATAAAAACTGTTTAATGTCAGCTTCCCAAAAACTTGAGAGTGGGACTCTAAATAAGTGAGCACCTGATAAAAATATACGGAATGCACTCTAGAAAACAGTGCACTGGAGCTTGGAATCAGCATCGGTATTTTGGATTATGTATTTAAGTCTAAACTAAACTTACTGCTGCAGGACATCATCAGGGAAAATATAACTACTTTCTTTGTCTATCTAATTTTAGGATGCTGGAGCTGTAATGTTGTCCTTTAGATCAACGTTTACTTGTAGGTCTCTGTATCTAGCTGAGGTGGCCTCTCCCAACTGATCTGGATAGGGAAAATGTAAGAGAACCAATAAAAGACTTCAGGACAAAATGGGATAAAATTACATTTAATGACAGGGGGGTTAAGGCAGAGTGGTGCTTAAGAAAATCTCAATTCAGATTAAAAAAAAAAACTGGCTTGACAAACTGTGCTTAAGAAAATCTCAATTCAGATTAAAAAAAAAAAAAAACTGGCCTAAAAGATCAGTAGACTAAAATATTACAAAAGATGAGCTCCCAGAATAACCAGATGGAGAACAATTACTAAGGAGATGTTAAAGTGATTCCTTGCTTCCTGACAGAATATAAATGGGCGGAAGAACTAAGTAAAAGATATACTACACTAAATCAGAGAGGAGAGACTCTCATGCTAGTGTTCATAACACTGGGATGTCATGGGCACATTTCTAGGCCAACCAGTTAGAAGACATGGCTTTTTATCTTGGTTCTGACACAATGAATGCATGATTTTTGGACAAGATACTTAGATTCTTATTAACTGAGGCTTGTGATATCTATTCAGTCTGTATCTCTCTATTGCTTTAAGAATCAAAGGCGATAAGGACTTTAAAGGACTATGCAATTATGATGACATATTGCAACAAAGTGATTAATGGAGATAGCATTTGCATTTTTTCTGGCAAGAAAGTTTTTGATTCAAACCATTTTAGAGTAATGAGAAAGAAGGTCTGACTTCCCAAGTAGATAATAACCAGTAGATGAGAAGTATCTAAGGAAAGAGAATAGTTTGCTTGTTTTTTTAAGCCAGGTATGAAGAGAGATGGAAGTAAGGGATGAGCAATTTTGGAGGAAATGGAAGGACCAAGAAGAGATCAGTCTTGCCTGAAGAAGTCTAAAAAGTTACGATTAATATAATGGATATACGTTAACATTCCAAACCCTACGAGGTGTCTGTGACGTAGAGGACAGATTTTACTTCTGTGGGTAGTCCCTTCTTTACTTTGCATAAATAGCTATTTTAAGATGATAGGCTCATTGGATTTCTTTTGTTACCTGGTGGTCACGGTGATTAAATGTTGTTCAATAAATTATGAAAATTAATGTTCTTTTCATCATGTTAAGTGCATATTCCTTTTACTCGGGAAATGCAGACTTTTCTTCCGTAAGCCAGTACCGAGGTGTTTCCCTTGACATCAGGGAATTCTTTGATCAGCTTTAAATTCTCAGCTCTTTCCAAATTATTCTGAAAACTAAACTAAGCAAACAAGGAAAATCCCTTTACTGACATCTCAGTAGCAGCCGTCTTTAAGGATATACCCTCTTGAACAGGGAGTACATCAAAAAAGTAGAAAAACATTGGTTTAAAATTATTTTTTTTTTAAATAGCATTATATCTGAAACAAAAGTTTCTTACAGCTGCTACTGTTTTATTTGAGGTTGTTCATTCAAAATAAATTCTTAGAGTAGAAATGGTGTTTTATATTTTACATAGTGCTAAGAACACTATTGGCACTTAGCAAGTAATAAATACAAGTTATAGCTATAGCATGGTATTTTCTAAACCAGAATGTTACCTAGTGATGAGGAAAATTGAAAGGCCAGTGCTCATCTTTTTGTAGAAACAAATTGATAAATCAGATTTCTGTCCAGCATTATACGACTATTTCACCCTAATTTTGATCTTTACAGTATTATCATTTTAACAGTTAATTCTAAGTTTTCTTAGAAGTATACTGTAACTCTTGTGAATTTAAAAGACAGGTGTTTTTGTAAATTAACTGACTTATTTTATGGGCATCTTGCATCTGATCATTAGGAGGAAAAACAAAAAAATCAAAAAGTAAACTGAGAATGAGCTAAGGTATCAGTGGTGGTTAGTTCTCAGATCCAAAGGCCAACAATTACAAGACACAGAGAATACCTGTTTTGACTCCATAGCAAGTGCACTAATCATTTAACCAGTGGTTGGATAAACTTTTTAACTGAGAAGGGCTTTTTGTTTGTTTGTTTTATTTTGTTTATTTTTTAACCTCTAACTTCAGCAGGAAATTATTGACACAGAAGAAAACACTAAAAGATGGTGAATCCTACCTACTCTTTACAGATGTTGTCTTTTATCTTACCCTGACTTCCGTGCCTAAGATTTTCATTTCCAGAAGATGGCTTCAGAAATTAGATGGCCATCACAAATTTCCCTAATCGCTCTACCTAGGTTCTATCCAAATTGAGTTTGCTTAACAATCAGGGCAGGTCTTTCATTATTGGTGTCCCACAGAGTGAGAGCAAGCCAAAATAGAGGCATGGCTTCTGTTACCTTGTACAAGTCACAGAGCTGCCCCTGACAGGTCTCAGTGGAAATGAGAAATGGGAATCTGGACACGCCACCCAAGGTGTTGTAAATTAGTATGGTAACATGAATAGAAGCATCCCGGTGTTTTTCAGGTGTGGTTCCACAGTCAACTTTCCTGCCATATTCTGAGCCACATTTTCTTGAGGACAGGTTGGTTGGCAAAGATCCAGAATGCTCAGGAGCGGTTCTCTCCACACTTCTTAATCTGTGTAAAGGACAATCAGATATTCCAGCTCCTCCCCCAGTACGTCAAATAGGAAAAATTGGCTCTTCTAACATGCTCTATTTATGATTTAAGTATTAAATTTAAAATATTCCCTGGAGTCCCCTCATTACAAACTTATAGGGATGATTCAGTGCTATATTTCTCCGAGGTAAATTAAGTGCCCAGTCTGGTATGTTACATTTGAATAACACCTTGTAAACTAAGGACTGGTTGAACCTTCTGAAAATGGAATTGAGGAAACTGAATCAGGCTTTCCTCTGAGGAATCTTAGTATATTATACACTCTATAAAATGTGAATACTTTTTATTTACAGTCAGTTGCTAGGATCCAAGAGTGCTTCTGCATTCCCTATCAATTTTAATGTGCAGTATGCAAGGGGAGTATCTTCTGAAGAGCTGTGAGCGAAGGAAGGTTCTCAGCTGAAGATTACATCACCCTGAGCAAAATCCCATGTCTTTTTGTAAGACCACACCACCAGCCTGTGGTCTTCCTGTACAGAACCATCTGTGCACTGATTTGGGAGCTTGTGGTGCTTTTAGGCCTCATTCTGAAACTTAGGTTGAGAGACAAAGTAAGCTATAGTTACGATACAGGATCAGCCGGCAGAAATGCCAAGAAATTCTCTGTGATTTTGCATAGCTTACTTTTTGGTCTTGTGGGTTCTGCTTCAATATAATACTAACTGACCCCACAGAACTATTGTGAAATTTAATCACTGTTAATGTTTTGAGAATCCCAAATGAATGCAACATACATTTTTAAAAAATAGTCTCTATATTTTGTTTGTATTTTTCCTGGACTATGCTATCAGTTTCTTACTGGACCTATTTCCTTAATGAAAGTTATATTATAACTTTCACAGACTCAAATTATTTGGGTCCAAGTCAGCTACCTTGGATATGAAATGTACCCCAGGAAAAAAAAAATTATGTTTAGGAAATAAATATTACTCTGACAGCAAATGTTCTAATTATTCTTTATTTGATATGTTATATATGTAACTCCTATATTAATATATGTATTAAATATTTATATAGATAACATGTATATTAGGGTGTGTTATATATATATTCTGAAACCATCACTTATAATATATATTTACATTGTAACATACCTAACTAAAATTTCAAACTTTAAATGAACTCAGGATCTAGTTGAGTCATATATTTTTGTATAGCATTTTTTAAATAGTCTTGTCTTTATTTTCTTGTAGTTTATTAGAACATAAAATCTTAGAAATGGAGGGAAAACACAAGGAAGAGTTGGACACCTTAAAAGAAGAGAGAGAGAATCTTCAAATCTTGGTTACTCGTCAAACATATATAATCCAGGAGCTGGAGAAACAATTGAACAGGGCCACCAACAATAATAGTGTCCTTCAGAAGCAGCAGTTGGAGCTGATGGACACAGTGCACAACCTCGTCAACCTTTGCACTAAAGAAGGTGGTAAGAATTTCTTCAATTTGGTATAGTGGATATTTTATTTAACATGGAGCAAGTAAATATTTAATACTAATTTCTAGATTGTATTGATTGTTGTATAAGAGCAGCAAAATAACTTTATTCTTAGAGGCATTGCATGAAGTTTGTACTCACAATTTTCTCATGTTTTTATTGTCAGAGAATGTATTCATAAGCTTGAATTTGTGAATTCACAGTATCTTTCTGAAAGAACTTTCTGGTTTCTTCTGTCTTGCTTGCTCTTTGTAGCCTTAGATAAAACCTGCAATACTGTCATAGATAAATGTTTGATGCTATGATATTAGACACTTTAATATAGAAGAATATTAGCTGATGTTAAAGATTAATTCAGAGTCCTGGAAGAGTTTCAGTAAGATTCCTGTATTAAAACTAATATTAATTATTTCTTTTGTAGAGGGAGAGAAGGAAGAGTTGGTTACAGAGACAAGGAGATATAGAAGCTCCCAATAACTATTATAAAGGAGAAAGAATCTTTGATATTAAGAGTCTTTATAAAGATCACTTATGTTTAGTCCTGTGTGGAGAGGACCTAACCAGGGCATCCAGACATATTTATTCTGGACTGTCTTGGTGACAGTGGAAATATACATGTTTTTAAATTTCTAGTATAGATAACATGAAGTGTTATATTAGTTTCAGGTGTTGGAAATTCAAATTTTTAACATGACTAGAATATCTGGAGCCACTTAACCACTGAAAATATTGTAGGTCCCTGTCTCTTTAGAAGATATTTATCCATCTGCCCATTCCCACCCAACTATTATTGAATGAGTGCCCCTGCGAACACTTGTCCACTTCAAACAGATTGTCTCCCTAGCCTCTGGAGAGCTCTTCAAAGTTTGGAGCTTAAAGGCATCTTCTGTAGTTCTGGTCACTAATCAACCTTTCTCTGAGTGAGGATGCAATGAACATAAATAGTGGTGAGTGAAAGAGAGCACCATTTATGTCTGAAAGCTATGGCTGTCTCTAAGCTGTGGTTTATGTGACCATTCATGCGATGGTTCCATGTGCATATGCAATATACATACCACAGAGGCTTCTTTAATGATGGACATGAACTCTATGAAAAATGAGCTCAATTCCATTCTTTCATGTATAGATATGAGTATAGATGATAATTCTATATGAAGTGATCTTGTTTTAAAGACATTTCACATTTTTCTATTACACTCCATTACCTTGAGTTATATCTCCTTTAGATAGTCTAAACAAGTCCTTAATATACTTTGTAAAGAATATTTTTTAAACAGTAAGTTCCCAGAGCTCCATTTGGGTGTGCTCCGAAATGTGATTGGGAAGGAAAAAACCTGCTAATCAGTCAGCGCCTGCCAAAACCTTGGGTTAGAGTCCACTGGAAGGAAAGCTTGGTATGATTTTGCCAGAGAATTTTAATGGAGCTCATGAGTATTTAGAAATTAAGTATTAATATGAGACATATCTATTCTCATATTGAACTGAATTCATTAGGGGGAACATTGAAAACATATTTTTCTTATCATCTTAAGACTTAAAGCACATGGAGTTGAGTATTTCTTTTTTTTTTTTTTTCTTTCCTTCATGATGTTAAAAATCAAGCCCTAGTGATTCTCACAGAGCTCATATGTCTGCCTACTTATCATAATTTCACCTCTTCTCTGAGTATTTGTCCAATAAATATGTCTATAAACTTTTAGAGGCAGGGGTGGGAGTGACTGCAAAAGGAAAATTCTTGGCTAGGTTTGGAATTTGGGTGCAACAGCAGACAACCAAACATCTGTTTAAGAAACATTTATTGAACAATTATGAACCTGATAGATGCTACCCATAAGTAACATCTCAGGGTATGTGAAAAGTAACTGTGTCTCTTTTGTGATATACCCTATCCAAAACAAACAAAAATAAGAGAGACAAATTGTCTAATACTTCAGGCCTCTTGATATTTCTTTTTAATGATACAATCCTAAAATAAATTCCAATTTAATTGCAGGACTTGTGATCATCATGTAAGTGTATTACCCCATTTTCCAGTGGGTTCTGTGCTCTCATAACCATAGGTTTTATTTGCTTCTTGTGAATTGTTGTTTTCTTTAATTCTATAGTTAATATTCTGACCAAATATTTGATCACTTAAGGATTCATAAAGGACACAAAAATAGAAAGTTCCTCTTACTAAGGTTTCCATCAAGATTTTAATTCTCTGCATATCTTCATTTTCACTGGTGTCATAGTCTTTAGTTATGGTGAATTTGAAATTTTAAATAATTCATACCATAATATGGCTTAAAATCAGTTACTAAAATGAACTTATTTCATCCTAATTCTAAAACATATAAGTAAAACATTTTCCTACTTTTGTGACCAACAACTCATTTATTAAATGGATTTGTTATTGATTAAGAGGTTTATGCAAATATTCTTTTATATTTAAATTTATGCAAAGGTGCCTAAAATCAATATACCAAAATAAATGCATCAGTTTTTTAAAAAATATGTATTTTAAGAACTCCAAGAGTAATCTTCTAAAATATTTTCCAAAATCTTCATGAGCTATGTTATAATACAAAAGCCAAAAATGTTTAATTGACATTAAGGGTCCTCCATTTCCAACTTGACCCAATCACTTATGGAGACAGCCTGAATGTAACACTACAAAGTAAGAGAAAAGATTTTTTAGTGAGTTTTCTCTGTCACCAGCAACTAATTTAACCTTTATGAAGCTGTTTCATCATTTTGTAAAGTCAGGATAATTGTGTCTACTTCTCAGTGACAGGGAAAGGATTAAATTAGGTACTGCCTATAAAAGCAAACAACACATGACATAATTGACTCGCTAAACTTGAGTTCCTTCTTTCTCCTCCAAGTGACAAGTTTCAATTAAACACAAATTTATTAAGTGTTCTCTATAAGCAAACTTTCTTTCATGGAAAATGTCTGAATACAAGGCTCAAGAGTGTTTAACTGCGGACAATCATCCAAGCAGTTTCTTTTAGCTTCAGTTTTCTTATCTAAGGTGGGATCATAATACGTACCTGATGAGTTTGTAGTAAATTAAAAGAAGTTTTTATAAAACATATAGCATCAGTGCCTACCATAGTAAATGCTGAAAAAATTGTAGTTCATTTACTTTTATGCCTTCTAAAGTGTTTATAACTCACTAATGTTACATGATAAAAGAATTCCCACAAGTGTTAGCTGGAAATTTATCCTTTCCCTAAAGTGTGTTTGGTCCAGGAATTGTAAATCCATCTTTGCGTGTAGGGATTATTTCTGTTTAGTTTCACAGAACTTTTCCTACTAAAATATCTAATGTCATAAGCTATATTTAAGCTAAGTACAATTTTTAATAAACACACTTTCTAAATAATTGACCAACTTGTCCTCTTTTCCAAACAGGCAGTAGTGGTGTTTTAGACAAATAATAATTTCAAACTGAATTGCATCCATTTTGTGAGGCTTCTGGGTAACACATTTTTTTTTTCTAACCTTTGTCTGCAAATATTTGGCCACACTTATTCTTAGAAACATTACCCACTAAAAAAATATTGCCCTCAATGTTATCATAGTGTCAAAATTTAGCTAGTTGCTTCATTTTTTTTGGCAATTCACTAATTATTGCTGGAATTAAATAGATTATATTGATAATGGCATGGATACAGGTGTGGAATTCTTCCGAGAAGGATAATCAGGTACTGTGACCATCAAACATTCACCAGTCATCTTTATGTTCAGAGGCGATGAAGCCATCACCACATACGTAGAGCACACATGAGGCAAACATCATATTATGTGATCAAGAATTTAATTAGTAACAAAGCATTAAAAAAGAAGAAACAAAATAATATATAGCTTCCACTCTCTACCATAGGCTGGTTTTCTTACTGTCTAAATCACCTTGGAACATACTCCTGCTATACCAAGGTATGATTAATAAATTTATCCATTCATTCAAAAATAGTTATACAACAACTGTTCTGTTTCATATTCTCTTCTTGGGGATAAGAATATTCATCCATTTTTATTTAACAAATGTTTCTTGAGTTCTGGTAATATAGCAGATGGAGTTCAGGCCACTGGGTAGAGAGAGAAGTTGTATTTCAGTTTGTAGCTTCAAGGAAACTAGAATTTGGTGGGCAGAGAGACAGATAAATACACAATTATATTTCATATTTTGTATCTTGCTACATGTGAGGCTAAGATGCCAGGGCACTAGTGAAATACGTAAGACAAATATTAAAATAATGGCAGGGACAGGATGAGGGCAAAATACATCATCTGCCATCCTTTTAAATATTTTGTTGAATGCTTGCTATAATTCAGGCATTGTTTAAGCTTTATAGTCCCAACAATAACAATATGAGGTAAATACTATGGCTAGTCCCATTTTATAAATTCTACAGAGAACTTGAGTAATTTGCCCAAGGTTATGTGTAGCTGATAAAAGTTGATCCATAATTAAAACATAGGATGCATCTAATGGGATAATGATGGCTAAGCCTTCAAAATGAAGAAAGCGGAGGATACTTCAGACAGCTCAGAGAATATGTATATTGGCCAGGAGTCATGGCAGGGCGTGGGATATACCTAAATGCATAGCCTAAGTCTCAGAATCAAAACCAGAACAGTAAAAGATGGAGTTAGAGAGGTAAACTGAAGGAGACCAAGGAAGTTGCATTTTTATCTGAAAGCAAACAGTAAGGCATCCTGTCAATGTATGAGGACCATGCCAACATTTGCATTTTAGGAAAAAATTGCCCCAGTCACAATGTAGAAAGAATGTACCGGAAATTTGATAAGCTTGGAAGCAGAGGGACCAGATGGGTGTTTTGCCATTATTATTTAAATATTAGCAAATACTTGAGAGTAAAAAGCCAGTCTTTTGAGCCCTTTGCACATATTAACTCATTCAGTTCTGATAACAACTCTGTAAGCTGGGTGCTCTCACTAGCTTCCTGTGACAGAGAAGGAAACTAAGCATAGAAAAGTAAATCATTTGCAAATACCACACTGCTAGCAAATGAACAAGGTGAGATTTGAACCCAGAGTCTGATTCTGGAGTCTGTACATTATCCACTGTATTCTGATGGGGAGGGAAGGTAGAGTTGATGGTGGTTTTCACCTGATTCTCGAAAGGACCTCCTAGGAGAGAAATAATAAGGTTGGGACCAAAGAGGGATAAATAAAAAGGCAGATACAGGGAAATTTCATGAACTCAGAGAATTAAAAACAACAAGAAATAATGACCTATTAGAAAGTGAGTCAAATATAACTCTTAATTTTCTGGGTTCAGTAACTGAGGGGATATTGATGACATTACTTAAAATCACCAACATGTAAAATTAATCAGGTTTAAGTGGGAAAGATAATGAGTAGTTTGGGGCATATCGATTGAGGTGACTATGGGAAAATTCGAATCTGGAAGTCAGAGAAATAGGAATTTGTAATCCAAGAGTGAAATCTGGATGACCACGTGCATTGTTGTGTCCTCAGAGGAGACAAGTGGTAAATCCAGGAGCAAATGAAATTAATTGGAAGTGCATATAAAGCAATGACTCAACAATTGGGGGTTATGTATTTGAGAATCTGATAAAAACTAGCCTACCTTTCCTTCTCGCTTAGTCCAAACACTTAGGCACAGGTTTATGTGCAATTTCAGAGAATTTACATACTAAGATTATGAACCCATTTTAAAATGATAAGAATGTAAAATCCAAGAAAGAAAATTGAGAGTTCTTTAAGGGATAGTTAAAAGGAGACTGGAAAGAAAACAGAATTAGGAGGAAAAACCAGTAGTAAGAAGTGTTACAGCATAGGGAAAAAACTTCTATGAAACATCTAATCTCCATGGCAAATAAGCAGAAAGGCAAAAAAAAAAAAAAAGAGAGAGAGAGAGAGGGAGGAAGGAAAAAAGAAAGAGAAAACATCTTTTACATCATCTGAAAGACGTAATGATTGATAATATAAGTTTTTAAGTGATCTAAATTATTTGGTTTAAAATGTCTTTCCCAGGGGCTGATGGCAGTGGTATGGAACTTCTGATCATTATTTTCAGTCCTCTGGCCTTCTGAAAAGGGGAAATGAGGCATTTGTTTCTTTCCCAGTGCTGAGGAGACATTTGGTTCTGTTCTCAGAATAATTCTACCATCTGAAAGGAATTTACCTCCCGTGCAGTGTCTATTGAGTTTGTGAAGTAAATCATTCAGTCAAGGGATGAGATAGTTTGAACTCCTGCAAGTCCCTTGAGTTAAAAATGATTCTAAAAACATCACAAGCAATGGGAGGAAATTAAAACTTTTTGAATGTCACTTATATAAACATTGATAAAAATAGAATATATCATTTTCATTGACTGAGTAAAATATGTGGGTTTTCATTGACTACTTGTAATGCACAATTTAACATTAGGTAGAAAGAGAAAGAAAAATACAGGAAGTCATCTGCTGCACAGTACAGTGAGCACTTGTTCCCATTTAATGAGGGGAATGCTTTATCTTGACAGAAAATTATATGTCAAACATTTACAATTTCCTTAAAACGAACCACACTTTCTAGCACTTCTTTTCATAAAACCCAATGGCTTTAAGGGGAAAGTGACTGTTTATTTTTGGAAATGGTATATTTCTCCTTTTTGATGGAGCATGTTATCTGCCTTTTGGAAAGTTATAATTTCTCTAAAAAAAATTGTGTGAATAGCAAATAGCCAAACTAATGATAACAAAATAAGAAATAGTACAGCCTTTAACCTCTCCCATGAATTATTTCTAAACCACATCTTTTGGGGGAGATTTGAAACTTTGTGGTTAATTCTCTTTTGGAATTTGAGTTTCAGTTTAAGAAACTAAACTATCTGAAAAGGGATATCTCCTGCTTCTAGCTGGGCCTGGAAATTACCAGGTGAAAGGCCACCAAAAAAAAAAAAAATGAAAGAAAGAAAAAGGGTTGCCTTTCTGTTCCTACATTTCTGTGAGCAAATTTCATTTCTTCTTCTCTTGTGCTTTCATGGTCTGGTTGGTTAAAGCAAAGAAGCACAAAATATTTTTAATACAATTTCAATTAAGTCATTTCCTAGACACATCCACACTCAAGTTGAACTAATATTTTCTAAGTCCAAGGACATAATGAAACACTGATTACTTACAGTTAAGCTCTGCTACTTTACACTGAGTCCAAATGACATCTCTAATTCCTTGAAGGGAAAGTTAAAAAAAACAAAACAAAACAAAACATTTTATTAATCTCATTCAATAATTTATGCATCACATAAACCATAAACCCTCATGAAATGTCTTCTACTTTTTGGGAGAAAAATGAAACAAAACCTGAGAAATTTTATAATCATACAGTTAGGCTTAAATACATATAATAATACTGATTTTTAGCATTTTTCTAAAAGTTGATTATAAAGAACCTTTAAAACTATTGATAAAAAACATTTTTAGTTTTCTATTAGGAATCACCATTTATTTTCAATTAAAGAATATCAACATCATAACTAAAGACACTGGAATCTCAACCTACCATTGGCTTGGATGTTCACATTCTGAGTGGGACCAACTCCAGTAAGGAATCACATTAAGATGTGATCTACTAAGAACAAGTTACCTTTTTAATGAATTTATGATGAAATTAAATTATTAAATGAAATACCATTTAAGCCATACCTCTTTTAATTGCATTTTTCTATTGTGTCTTTGCATATATCCATAATTATTTTTAAGTGTGAACATTCTGTTTTCATAGCCAACATGAGTTCCTTTAAAGTAGTGAATTTGAACTTTGGGTTTAATTTTAAGTGGAGATTTGGTTCTAAATGAAGTTTTACCAGTTCTTTTGGCCTCAAGTACACATACTTACAAATATACAAATAGACTGAATCTTGGCCATAATTAATTCTCCAGCTCATCTCCCCAGAGCTAGGATCTAGACTGAGATGTCACATAATCAGCATCTTGGAACAACTATGACATATGCCATCTAGAGGGCAAGGCCTGATGGTCTAGCAGGAATAGGAATCAAGGGCATCTGAGTTCTAGTCCCAGGCTGTTTAACATAAAACTACCACACAACTTAGAGTTTTGTCTGGTGTCCTAGACAAATCCATACATTTTATGACTCCTCAATCATTCCATTTCTTCTCTTCGTTTTGTATCACTTCTAATGACTAGGAAATCCCCAAGTTCAGATGAACCTCAGCATAGCAATCAAGTATTATTCTTCAAGTATATTTTACCACAAGATTAAGAATCAAAGTGACATACCTATGGTGACAGGTTTTATTTATTTAAAACTTTAAAATGAAGTGTTTTGGTTTTGGTTGGGGGCTTTGGGGGGTTTGGGGTTTTTTTTTGTTTGTTTTTTGGTCAGTTTTCAAAAGCATCTGGCAACAGCTTTCCATTTATATCATTGCCCAAGGACTTTCATTCCATTTTTAATGGCTTTGCTGAAATCAATTATTTGTCTACTTAAAACAAAGCACAAAAGATACCCTTGAAGCTTTCCCACACACATGGGAAATCTTTTGTTCAAAATCAATATATTCCAGTCAGGCCAAAACATATTACATGGGAAATTAACACACATGAAACACCTGAAAAAAAAAAAAAGACTTTCTGAACAAATGGCAAGGGTCATGTATGACTCATAACTGCCCATCAGGGTTCCCAAAAGGAAAACACAGAAATAAATTTTGTGAAAAATGAGTATTACTTGATTAAACAAAGGTTATATGTAAATCCATTTTCAACTTTCAATTCTTTTTTTGCATCCTTTGTTGCTTTAAGTGTAATATGTATTAAATATACATTCAGTTATATATATGAGTCATTTCACCTTAGAGGAGCACTGGAAATCTTATTTGAATACACTAATCAAACTAAAGTGGAGTTATGTCGAATTACATGATGTTTCATTATTCTACACTAAAAAAAATAACATAAAATTAGTAATCTACCTATGGCATAGGGTGGGTTTCATGTCCACATAGATTTAACAGTTTATGTACCTTATACATACATCTCACTATTACTAAAAGTGTATACTCCTTAAATTATATATATGGGTCATATGTTCTCCAGATAATTAAAATGTAACTCTTTAAATAGTAAAATGTTAAGAAAATTTAAAAATACTGTGATAGTACGTTTTCTGCATTGTTTTTGTCTTCTTTTCCAGAAAGGAAGATTGAATAAAATTGAAGCTTTTTGTAATACTTTAATTACTTTAATTCACTATCCTCAACATGACTTAATTTGCATCAGAATACCACAATGCCTTTGAAAAAGTATATGATTTGTCCCTTATATCTGCCCCAACTGTTCTTATTTCTTATTTTTGCCTACTTCTAAGATTACTGTCTCTTCCTCACACACACAAAAAACCTTTTGATTATCATTTTGTTGTTGTTGTCTTCATGCCCGATTCTAGAAGGTGAACACACACACACACACACACACTTCCACGCAAATACCCACACGTATGCTTACCCTCCCTACTCCCACCAGCACTTCCTCTAAACTTGTAGCTTCAGCAGATAGTCCAGAGGCTGGGACGTCAAGTAATTAGGCTTGTGAGAATATTACCCATGATTAATGAGGACAGATTTTGGTCAGCATGATATTTAGGATGTAGACAGTATGAAATACAATATAGCTGCTCAGGCATCTCTTATTTCCTAATGATCTGTTAGCTTTTGAAGTTGCAGGCCACCAGTGCTCCACATTTCTGCTGAGAGTTCCCACCTCAGATAATTCTGCTGCCTGTGGCTCTCTTCTATCCTCAACATTTTTCTTCTTTATCTTTTCTAACCCCTGTCACTCTTCCAATACTTCCTGCTTCTGAAAGAAGAGGTCATAGCCATTCTGAATTAAGACCTGTCCTGATTCACCCAAGACCCTGGGTATGACCTTGTCATCTGAGATAAGTATTGCTGGGGACTCTGTGACAGATGAGTCACTGGAGTCCTGTTTGGATTTGACTTCACTCCAGGGGCCAGTAAGAAATAGTTAAGATTCTTGGCTTTATAGACAAAAGAGTTCCAGAGTTAGACATTTTGGTGAAGTTAGAAAGCATCTCTGAACCTCCAATTCCTCATATATACAATATATTGATAACAATATTTCATAAGGTATTTGTGAGGACTATATGAAACAAGGCATATAAAACATACTTGGCTCACAAAATTCAGAGTTGAACACATGGTAAGTGTGCTAATTTCTAATACTGACTGTGCCAATTGATTTTATTACGATCATGATTATTATAGTTCCACCAAGAAGATAATGGGTAGTTAATATTTTAAGTATCATGTATAAAATATGGACACACAAAGAACAGTTCCTTTTATAAAAATTTTAATTAAAGTAATAATGTAGCAAGCAAATGATTTTTAACTGAGGTTAAGGGGACTATGGGGATTTTTAACTGGGGTTAGGGGGACTATGGGGAAAAGAATAGTAGATCTTTAAAAAGAGAAGTTTTTAGCTACTTACCCAAAGACTTCAGATTTAAGGTATTTACAAATAGAATATGTGTTTTTCTACTGTGATACAGCAATCTGCATTATTTTATATATAATACTTATATACACATTAACATATATATGTACAAATATGTTACATCAAACTGTATGTAGTTGCCATTTTTGTAGGTTAAAAACAATCATGCTGAGATATCAATCCCTAGATGTTCAGTTCAAATGCATATGTTTTATATAAAATAAAATACCGGCTTTGAAATTTTCATGTATTTATATAGTTACGTATTTTGTGTATTTTATGTATTTATATAGTTATACATATGTAATATGTATTTATAAAGTCATGGGTGAATCTCCCTCACTCTCATTCTTTTTTTTTTATTTTTTTATTTTTTTAAAGATTTTATTTATTTATTTGACAGAGAGAAATCCCAAGTAGGCAGAGAGGCAGGCAGAGAGAGAGGAGGAAGCAGGCTCCCTGCTGAGCAGAAAGCCCGATGTGGGGCTCGAACCCAGGACCTGGGATCATGACCTGAGCCGAAGGCAGCGGCTTAACCCACTGAGCCATCCAGGCGCCCCAACCTCACTCTCATTCTTACACACATAATCTGAAATGTTGAATATTGCCTATAAACCTTTTAATTTTCCACACTCTTGACGTCCAGGGCATTTCCTTTTCCACTTTTAAAAGTCCTTTCTAATAAATTAGGAATCTAGGGAGTGTCTTCAAATGGCTTTTCCATGAGATGCCCACACATGTGGCTGAAAAGTATAGAATCTTATCAGGTGTTTGCTTGTTTGCACCTTATCAGATATGATGACTTACTTATCCATATGCTCAGTTAACTTCAGTGTCCTGTTGAGGTGAAAAATTACAGATTTAGGGTCAATTCCTATACTATGATCTACATAGTGATGATGGTCCAGTAAGTAACACAAGGATTATCCTTAAAGCAATAACTTGATCCACATATATTATGATGCTAGCTAAATACTAAAAAGATAGGAACCATTAGTCACATCTAAGATTTAAAAAGAATATTTGAATTGACCCCTTTATGGCTCATTATTGGGAAGTAAGTAGGATCAAGGACTTTGGCTTTTTACATTGTCTCTGTTATAGCAAAGACTAATTGCCTTCTGTGTTCTGTACTAGATTTACTACAACTCAGAATTACCAATTCCACATTCCAGGAAGTTTTCTCTTGAGGGTTCATCTGAGTTGAAGTGACCCTCTGCCTCAGCTTTATGGTTCTTCCTTCAAGTCAACCTAGTGGCAGACATGCCATCTGGATTGAAATTGGCTGGGCAAATAAAAGGGAGAGCCAGATAAAGTCAACAGTTACTGCAATCAGGGTCTCAGGTTGCTTTTTGACTGAATGTTGGCTGGTGAAAGACAGACATGCACCTGCTTGTGTCCCTATTCTTTCCCTTTAGATCATGATGATTAGGTTATAGAGACAAGGCTAAATGAGAAGAATGAATAATGGTTCTTTCCTAAGGCTTTCTAGATTTATTTGCTGATATCAGTGTGCACAAAGTCTTTGAATTGCCATACCACGATTTTAAAATTTAGTTCAGGTAAACTGCTTTACTTTTTTTTTTTTTTTTCATTCAACTTCTCTCTCTTCCTGGCAGCCTTCCCCAAGTTTACCTGGCAGATAGAATATATTCTCCCTGAATATTCTCAGTGAACATGATACATATCCAAAAATAACAATCTCTGTTTAATGCTATATTCAAGCTGGTAATATTATAGCTCTAGAAGCTGTTGCTAGTCTCTTGAGACCAGGTAGAGAGTCATCAACTGTGTCAAAAAAAAAAGATAAAGAAACCTATTCCTGTTCACACTCTTTGAAATCTGATTATGATTTACCTAAAATTCTATTCTACATTGTTTATGATTGAGTAAATTATCTTTTTTCTTAAGCTAGCTTGAGTTCTTCTCTATCATGGAAGGTACTAATTATGGATATAGTTATCTTGAGTTATCACAGAAGACCCACTAATATAGTAGGAATTTCTCCCATCAGACTGTGATTATGTTAAGAGCAAACTGTGGTTTTCTTATGTCTGTATCTTCACCATCTAGGAAAAGTCATGCATGTAGAAGATGCTCAATCAATATTTGTTGATGGGGCACCTGGGTAGTTCAGTAGGTTAAACCTCTGCCTTCTGCTCAGGTCATGATCCCAGGGTCTTGGGATCAAGCCCCACATCAGGCTCTCTGCTCAGCAGGGAGCCTGCTTCTTCCTCTTTCTCTCTCTGCCTGCTTTTCTGCCTACTTGTGATCTCTCTCTGTCAAATAAATAAATAAAATCTTTAAAAAAATATTTGTTGAATTAATAAACATAGCATAATTTTTTTTAAGATTTATTTATTTATTTGTCACAGGGGGGAAACACAGAAGGGGAACAGCAGGCAGAGAGAGAGCAGCAAGCTTCCCACTGAGAAGGGATCCTGATGAAGGACTCTATCCCAGGACCTTAGGATCATGACCTGAGCCAAAGGCAGATGCTTAACTGACTGAGCCACCCAGGTGTCCCAGTATAGCGTGGATTAAATTAAAAGGAGACAGGAGACAGCCTATTAAGTTGAGAAACTAATAAAAAAAAAAACAGTCTATTTGTTTTATATTTGGGTCGTCATTATTTTTTAACTGATGGCAACTGACAAGTATAGTGGAACCAGTGGGACTGTAAGAGAAAGAACATAGAATTTGAAAGGAAAGATTAGACAATGTTAAGCAAATGAAAGTTGAGGTAACAGTAAGAAAAGCCCAACAGACAAATAGTAATATGAATCAGGAGGTCAAGAGAGAAGCAAACATACAGTATCAAAAATGCTTATATCAGAAACCTAATGTGTAGAAATTTGAAGGCATGATAGTTTGCAAAAAGTGCAATGTATAAGGAATAGAGATCTGAGAATTGAGTCAACATCTATATGGTAGATGAGGAGAGGAAGAGAACCCGATGAAGATGGAAGAGAAAAGGGACCAAGAGAGGTCAACACAAAAGGCAAGGGGAAAGATAGGCAAGGCCAACTTCAGTAGTATGGGGGAATAAGGTGGAAGAGGTATTAAATGGCTTTGATCTTCATAGTAAACCATAAAACAAGATGATATATAAAGAATGAGAGATGATAGGATTAAGATTTAGCCTTGAAAACTTTTTAGGAAATGTAATAGAAAATCTAGGGGCACCTGGGTGGCTCAGTCGGTTAAGCATCTGACTCTTGATTTCATCTCAAGTTGTGATCTCAGGGCAGTGGAATTGAGCCCTGTATGGGGTTCCATGCTGGGGTCTGCTTGAGATTCTCTCTCCCTCTCCCTTTGCCCCTCCACTGCTCATGTTCCCTTGCTGTCTCTCTCTAAAATAAAAAAAAAAAAAATCTTTAAAAAAAATCTATTAGTAATGACCAAAGGTTTGACTGAGCAGCACGAAGAACATAGCTGTGTTTAGAAAACATGCATTTGGATGGCATTAAAAAGCCTCTCTTCAGTATTTGCAATCTGGAAGCAGGGGTGAGAAAATGAATAAATGTCCTTCTTTGAGTTGGGTTTTACCCAGGCAAGGGATTTGTAGATGAAAGGACAGTGGGTGGAGAGCACCAGGAATTCCACCTGAACTGTTTTTTAACCCCACTGCTTGACAGTGAGATAGAAGTTAGGAAAAAAGGAAAGGGAAGCTAATGAGGGACTAATAGTAATGGTGGAGATCCAGATTCTCAATTAGAGGAAAGACTAACTCATTAAGAACTAAAGGGAGAGGGAAAAAAGAGTATAATGTCAAAGAAGGAACTTTTAGATATAAAGATCAATTTTTTAATTCATGCTTTTTAACTAGTCTATTATTATAAGAAGTCTGAGCGCTTTGACGGATAAACACCTCAATCAGCTGTCCATTTCCCCCGGCTCTGTCCAGTTGATGCTTCTTTTATCCTCTCTCATCATATTTTCCATATCTGTATCTTATCATTCACCATACCTTCCTCTAGATATTATCTTCCACTTTACTGAATCTCAAGACTTCCTACAAAAATGTATCCTTAGTTCTGACACTTTTAATGATCAGTAAATCATCTTTTTATTGTCCTTGTTTTATTTTTTTTAAGATTTTATTTATTTATTTGACAGACAGAGATCACAAATAGGCAGAGAGGCAGGCAGAGAGAGAGGAAAGCAGAGAGAGGAGGAAGCAGGCTCCCCGAGGAGCAGAGAGCCCAATGCGGGGCTCGATTCCAAGACTCTGGGATCATGACCTAAGCCGAAGGCAGAGGCTCTAACCCACTGAGCCACCCAGGCGCCCTTATTGTCCTTGTTTTAAAATGCTTATTATGTGTCTAGTTTTACAGTATGTAACCATAATATATCTAATACATGACAAAGAAAATAATTAGTCATGTAAATTAAAGTTATGAGATAAAACTTCTGCAATTAATGTGTTGTTATGTACATCATATGTCATTTCATCTGAAATTATCTTTGAACTATTCAGATTAAGTTTATATATGCAGTAAGATTAGATTACTTGGATTTTTTTAGATTTAAACAATGGTATGATATGATATAGTCAATGAACAAAATAAACCAGTTAGCTAACTTTGATAAGGAGAGTACTTTTCAATATAACCCTAAATATAACCAGTCAAATGTAACTGCCCTAACATTTGGTTAGCTATAATACTGGCTTTGAGGGTGGAAGATCCACTGTTCCATTGACTGGACTTGCTGGCTTTCTCCAGCCTACTGGTGTCACTTCTGAAAGAAAGAATAATAATATAATCTTTCCATTAATAATAATATTACTATTACTATAACAATAACTACCATTTCTTGAGTTCTTTTATTTCAGTCACTCTGCTTTGTGTTACATAATCAGAGATATGTTTAACTGCCCTACTTTGTAGATTGAAAAAAGAAAAACTAAAGATCAGTCTACTTTTATGGAAGGGCCTTTTTCAAACCATGGTATATAATACAAATGTCAAAGGTAACCTGGGAATGGAGCTTTTAAACTGATCTTAAGTGCTTTAATACTGTAAAATATAGCCCAGATCAAACTTTCAGACATGATGTTTACTAATTAATAAGTAATTAAATAGAAGCACTCCAGTCTTTCTGGAAAAATGACCATTTCTTTTGGCAAGAATGTGTTTCTATTTTTTAAAAAAATACCAAACTATCTTTCAAGAAAATGAAATATCTTCATAAGGTATGTTGCCATTATAATAACAACAAATCCATAGTATAACCATAGTACTATTTGTACCTTTTATGATGGAATCTTTAAACCATTTTTCTAGTTATAAGACTTAACATTCATGGCTTGAACATCATTTTTATACAATTAGTTTCCATAAAAATAAGCTAATACTCAAGTTCTTTTCTTTTTCTCTGTTATTAAAAATGTGTGTGGGTTTCCCTCTTCCCACACAACAGCCTTTCACCAACATCTTCCTGAGTAGGAAAGGAAAGAGAATAGGAGGTGACAGAGAAGTGGGAATGGAGTATATTCTCACTGCATAACTAAATAAGGAAGAGCAGGAAGTGGTATATTCAGTAAGAGAAGCATTTTCTCCTTAGATAAGTGACTTTCTCCATTTCTTACCCAAAAAAGAAAAATGAGTTTACCATTGAATGAATTCCTCTTTGACCACATCTTCCTGTGTTCATCCTCTCAAGGGATCATAATTTTGGCATTTCTTCACAACACCCCCCCTTTCTTTTGCATCTAATTTTGGTTATTTTCAACTTGTTTCAATAGAAGATTAAACATACAGAATTTAGGTAGGTTTTATTTTAGAAAAATAGCAGTCCATTCATTTAAAATAAGCAAGTGCAAATGAACTGTGTTGATGTTTTTCAGACCAATACCCTTACATAACCCGTCAACACACCCATTGCATTTAAAGATGGCTTTTGAATAAGCATTTATATATTCATTTTTAAGTTGCTATTTGCATACCTTCTATGCCATGCTTCTTCCCTATCATATGCATGCATAGTCCTCTGATTACTTATTCTGTGTTGATATTGTAACTGCAATGGTGGTATTTAGATGTAATTATTAATATAAGTAGGCAAAACCATCAGTGCACACTTGACCTATATAGAAAACCATGATACCATTAAAAGTTATAATTCTATATTTTTGTTAGGACAGTATCTCTGAGTGGATATTTCATTTCCTTGAAACATCATTATTTTTGAAAATTTGAAGTATTTATATTGAAATAGTCATTCTTTCCATCAGCTTACTAATTTATATGTAATTAAAAATAAATATCTAAACTCATGCTTCTTAAGTTTAATTTGGGCTAGTGCTTTAGATTATTAGAGCGTGTAAAATCTATTTAAAAGCATCATTTAATATTTAATATTTAATTTGATATTCTTATTATAAAAGGCCATCCTGATTCAAAGTGATTGAAAGCAGGTATTTATTAAATAACATAAGACTTTAAGGGCAAGGTCATAAAATAATCTTAAAAAGTCTTCTTGAAAGGGTTAATTAAACCAGTTACTAAACTATAGATTTGTTAGAAGATACTAATCATAAATATTTTGAAAGTGTGCCATGTATACATTTAGTAAAGGACTACTAAATATGAGTCATTTTTGCATTTTGATCTCAGTAATAAAAATTTCATAATAGATGAAGGTCAATGAATAAAATTAAGTTCTCATTAGAGCCTATCTAATTAAATTTCCTTTTTCATTTGGCTTACTCTCTTTACTGAACTCTTCCCCTATAGAAGTTAATTTCAAATCTTATTCATGTTCTTTTATTTGTATACTATCTGCCTAATAGTTTAACTTCAGGCATTCAGTAAAAAACAAAGTTCAGTTCCCTTTTCTTTCTGGATAAATTAGGTCAGAGGCTCTTTTCTACTTTATAAATCTAATTATTTTGAGGGTTTTTTTTTTTTTTAATAAAAATTTCTAGGAGCTTATCAGTCCAAAGACACAGAAAAATTTCTATCTACTTTTAGCATTTTAAACCTCCATATGGTATTTTTATGTTTGAATTTGTTATCATTATCTCTTCCTCCTCCAAAAATGTTTTAGCATTTTTTGTAAGTTTCCATTGAAATGTAGGTAAGAACATTTTAGAAATTTTGCAGAAAAGTTGCCATAATTATTACAAGTTGGAAGTGTTACACAACCAGATCATTTGTCCCTTGAGTTGATGTTCTGAAAATTATAGATAAAAACAAAATTTAAGTAAGCAAAATATAAGTATTCAGTTAAAAATTGCTCTACAGATTTTTCCATTAGTTTTGTAATTTTGTGAGTCAGCTCAAATCTAGTATTGTCTTTATGTTTAATTTGTCAGTAAATGCAACATTGGCATTTGTTTTGAGGAAATAAAGACTTGCTTAGCTATACTTGGAGTCCATTTAGGTACTAATGGTACTGATATTCTTGTTCACATATTGCAATTTTTTTTTTTTTTTTGCAGTTTTACTAAAGGGAGGAAAAAAAGAGGAAGAGAAACCATTTAGAGACTGTGCAGATGTATATCAAGCTGGTTTTAATAAAAGTGGAATCTACACTATTTATATTAATAATATGCCAGAACCCAAAAAGGTAAAACCAGAAGTGTTTGTTTACGAGATATAAAGCAGATCCTAGTTGAATTGCTGAATAATCAGATTGATTTGTGAGATTGTTAAGCTGAAAATATATATGCCTGAGCTCTCGTCTCCCAAAGATACTGTTTGCCAGGTCCATAAAAGATGAAAACCCTATTGCATAGACGTCCCCGAGACCCATACCTCCCATCCCTCTTTCACAAAATTTTGTTTATTCTCTGCTCATTCTAGGGATGTCCTATTGCTCATAAATCCTTGCCTTGTGTAGATTACATGTTGAGGTGATATGTACCTCAAGTACATTGAGAAGAGGTAGAAGCAATCTTTCAATGTCTCAAGGATCCAGATGGCACACATCATCTATATCTAAATACTGTGGAGAGGGTGCCATGGACCTATTGCTATTTGCAGAATCACTGTTCCTATTAGGGTGGGGAAAACATATTCTCTCTTGACTTATCATCTTGATAGGATTTGCTTTTCATGTTTACCTAAAAGGCTAGGATTCATCAGTATGTTGAATAGGATCCAAAGTAAACTTTGAAGTAAGCAAACACTGTATTCTTGCTGTTATATCTCTATTTATTTATTCATTAAGTCATCCACCCATTCCTTCACTCAGTGGATGTCATTTGTCAGTCACTGCCTAGGGACACAATATAGAACACACAGATCCCACAATGGTGGTGAAGACAGACAATTACACAGATAATTATAACAGACTGTAGAAGGGTAGTGATTGAGACAGTCTGTTTGAAGCAGGATTTATAGAGACGTGAGGAGAGCCCTGCTCTTCAGCATGTTAAAGTTTTTGCCAAGATGACAAGAGAGAACCAAGACTCCAAGAAGACCACCTGTCTTTGTAATGCTCCATTCTCAAAGAATGAAACAACTTTCCTCTCCTCTTTGCCCCACCTAAATTGCCAATCCTGTGTCCTCATTTCCTGTGGCTACTGAACAAGTGCTCTTGGGAGGCCTTCCTTAATTCCCTTAAGCAGCTTTGCATGACTTTTTCACTAGCAAAGTTCTACAAGGCAAGGATTGTGCCTTTTTGTCTTTGGTTTCCTGGGACCCAGCATAGTTTTTGGCACATCGCAGGTCTTCAATAAATATGTGTTTAAATGAGTGAATGAACTTCTGACAATAATATCTACATTTCTATGTAGTATATAGTAATTGTGCCTAATTTAGTCTTCTTGATTATTAGTCTCCTTTGATGGGTGAGGGAAATGAATCTTGGAGAGTAGTTTGCAAAATGTTACATCATGGTCAGAGGAGAATCTGGACTCTACCAGCGTCCTCTCTCTCCTGACTTCAGTAAGGATTAGTGGTTTAAGTTAGCTCAGTGTTTGTTTCCATTTGCTGGGACAATTTTTTTTTTTTTTTTTTTTCTAGAAGGAGGCCTTTCGTGCTGTTCTATAATAGGGAAGGAGGGGGAAAAAGCACCAAGTCACCATTCCATACATTGCTACCTGGGCCACCTACCACAGAAGTTCAGTTTCACATGTTTTTCATTTTGGGCTTCTGTAAAAAATCTCACTCAATTAAGTGTTCCATGACTTAAGAGAAACAAACAAACAAACAAACAAACAAAAAAAAAACTATGAGGGTACAATGATTAGTCTAGGAATAAAAAGAAGAGGGTAACTCATTGTAAGGGGGGAACTTTTGGTTCCTTGGATCTTATGATGTGAAGCTTTCCTACTCTACTTGCTGATATCTTAGAGTCATACTTAAGCTTAAATTCAGTTGGCATACACATGGGCATGTGTACACACCCACATTCTCATACACCATACATCTGGCATCTAAAGTATATGAAAACCTGTCCTAGGGGAGAGGAGCAGAGCTAACATAAATATTCTATAATTTACCTACAGTATTCCCCATGACCTGAAAGAACCCCCAAATTATTGTCAGTTCCACTAAAATATAACTTGGCTATAACAACAAAAGTTAGTTAAAAATATTAAGTGACCCTCCTTTTAGACACTTAATGATTCTATGATATAATAGAACAATTTCTAAGGATTTGACATTAACATTCACTCTTTCACAATCTTTTTCACTCCATCACCCAGTCCTGCCATGTGGCTCCAGGTTTTGGCAAAGGGGACATTAAAAATAAGTTTTGATCATTCTATGAATTTTAATTCATAATTCAATAACCATAACCATCATTTTGAACTATGCTAGTTCAAAACATTTTGAGATACAAGTGATGCACAGGTTCTTTGCAGACCTACTGCTCCTGTTAGGATGGAAGAAAGGATATACTATCCTAAGTCATAATCGTGAATAAATTTGCTTTTAATACTTATATAAAAACATGGGTTAGAGGATCCAGTTCACTAGTTCAGTTGCAGACTCCTGTGTTGGTTTCATCAGGATAGCATTATTTAAACTTACACCTCTGCAAAATGATGGATTTTGCATGTGGTGGAGCTTCAGGGTTGTTCTTACATAAATGAAATCTAAAATACTAAATTCACAAATTCAGCTATCTGCTCAGTTAAACTTTAAGGTTTGGGCCTAAGAAAAAACAGTAGCCTGAGCAGGTAAGAAGCTTTTCAGAGGAAAAAAGCTCATGTGGCATCTGGTCAGGACCATCATTAGATTTTAGTTTTATTGTCAATAGAGCATGGTGAGAGGGAGAGATCACTGAGTAGAAGGAAGTAAGACTTATTAGGCTTTCCTAATTTAGGTGTTCCTTCCTGGTTTTATTCTTTCCCCTTTATGATCACGGATCCTCCCACAAGTAGTAATGTTGTTCTATTCTGGGAACTTTAGACTGATAAACCTGCACTTTTCATAGATAGCAGTTTTTAAAATATCTATTTAGCATGGCACTAGTAAGAAAAATTATTGTGCAAATTTTTCCTGGTATAATTTAGAAGTTAGTTAATACAGTAGTTCAAATGCATTTACAGTTTTCCAGGTATATTCTAAGCACTTTAGAAGTAAAAACTCACCTGTTTACTATTTTCAGTAATTCTATTAGATAGGTGTTCCCATTATCCCCATTTTAGAAACATAACTTGCCCAAGTCACATAGTTAGTAGATATTGAACACACGCTTTGTAATAATGGCATCAACTCCAGACTGTATCTCTTAGCAGGGGACTAAATGAGATAATTATGTTAGTGGTGGCTAAAGTTGCACCACTTACAATTTCTTTAATCTGAACCTATATGAAATGACACAGGAAAGAGCTTATTATCAGAAAATTATGTAAGATCAATTCATGTTCTGATTATAAACTACCCTAGTCCCTTCTACCTTGTAATCTCATTTTCTTCTCCTGCGTTGATATAAATCATTGGAATTCTCTGAATCCTGTAAAAAAATGCTTGGAAAATGCATTTTTATGTTCATCACTCTTCCAAGTAGATTGTGCTTTGTAGATATAAAATTTGGTGCTACCTTTGGATATGCTTAGCAAAAGCTTTGCTTATTGTTATGCTTGGAGAAGTTCTAGCGAGGGTATGAAACTCAAGGCAAGCCTACAAAAAATAAAACAAGTTCAAATATGTAAGATATGGGCTATGAACCAATCAATAAAATTGGACTATTTAGGCTGTTAACAAAGGCAGTTAACAAAGAGTATTAGGAAGTATTCATCTTGTAGGCAGAGTAAAAGTTGCATGTATACAGAATTGGTATACATTTATTTTTCTAACCGACATCATTCCCTTCCCAGAAATGATGTCTGAAAATAACAGTGTTACCTTTTCAAATGAAATGAAGGCGGTTTTCTAAGACTATTTAATTTTTCAAGCAGATCAAAAATAAGAATTAAATCATATATGTTTTTGTTTTTTTACCTTTATATTACTAATGGCTGTGGTTATTTTCTCTCTGAATTCCCTTCAATGCATAGTAGTAGGAGAGAGGATTTTTCCTTTTATCTCATCAGTTTCTAAAACCAGATGCTTTATAGCTGGCTTAGTTTCATCCAAAAATTCAAACCATTAAATAAAAACTCTGCTTATTATAAAATATTAAAAATTTGTTTCTGAATTGTGAGTCCCCTAATTCTTGGGAAAGGACCATAACAAATGTGTTGAGCCTCTTTTTTTAGTTAAGGTTATGGAAAAATAATTAACATCCTCAAGCCTAATCATTCCAACTTGTATGGCGCATAAAAACGTAAGAACTATGTGAATCAAATTTCCCCTTTTTGTTTGGGTTTAAATCTCTGTATTATGTTAAAAGGTATTTAATGCTTGAAAGCTTTGACCTTGCCTGGGATAGGAGCCAGTTCAATCTTTTCTTGGAGAGAGTTAAGCTCAAGTCATATGATCAATAAATGCAACAGGCATAGTAAATGTAGCGGGGCCCTTGTCTCCAGGAAGGACACCGCCAGATAGCGCAGACCACACAATACTGGCGAATGAACTTTTCAAGTCATTTCATGTCTCAGATCTTTTGAAACCAACCACCTATTTTCTTAAACTTCCTTCATCTGTTAAGCTTAGGCTTTTTTTGTTTTTCTTCTGACTAGAAATAACATGTTTTGGGTTTTTTTTTTTTTTTTTTTTGGCTAGAGTGAATCCAACTTCTTAAATAGATATATAATAAAAAGAAGCATGCTCAGAGATCGATGTTGGTATTTTTATATTTATATTATTATTATTATATCAATCATAAATACATATATAAAATATATGTTATATAAAATATATTAATAAATTATTAAGCTAGTGATCTTAAGGACAATTTACTGAAGTACTACTTTTTTTTTATTTTGTACATTCCATTTTATTCTTATTATAAATGATAAATTATATGCCATAGTAAATATAATAGTAAAATATGCTACAATGTATAAAATATTATATACAGAGGATATAATGCATAATGTAAATACTTACTATCTCATATGTAAAATACATCTAAGAAATGAGAGTCACGACAAAGCCTATTATGTACCAAGCACTATTCTAAAAATTCTACATGCATTGACTCATTTAGTCCTTGTAAAGACCTAAGTGATAGAACATAGTTGGGATTTGAACACTGATAATTTGGTACCCAGGTCCATGCCCCTAAACAATATGTCCTTCAGCTCTATTGTGACCATATTCCACAACAGCAGCTATTATTATTACTGCTATTATTGAATCACGATAGGAACTGTGGAGCATATGTCCAACTTCTTACCTTCACTGTACCCCCGCTTCCAACACCATAATCCTCCGGGGGAACTTCTGCCTCCCCATGTAGCTCCAACTCTCTCTTATTTTTTTTTTAAGATTTTATTTATTTATTTGACAGAGATCACAAGTAATCACAGCGGCAGGCAGAGAGAGAGAGGGGGAAGCAGGCTCCCTTCTGAGCAGAGAGCCCAATGTGAGGCTCGATCCCAGGACCCTGAGATCATGACCTGAGCCAAAGACAGAGGTTTTAACCCACTGAGCCACCCAGGCTCCCCCCTCTTTCTGAGTCTTTATCTAAGAAATGTTCTCAGCACATCTTAACATTCTCAAGTCACTGAATATGTTTGTTTAAAAGGAAATTGGCCTTTTTCTAAAATTTGTGATTTTAAAACTTTAAGTGCATAGAATTCGAATAATATAGATAATAGTAATAATAAAACTGTGAAGAATAGTTTCTTCTGCACATTAGATATTTATAAATGTAGTTATTCCTTTCCCTGAGTATGTAAGTGGACTCTATAGTTTTATAAACTCAGGTTAGCAAAGTTCCGGGTAATTAGTGTCCATTAAGAAAAATCTGGGAAAATAATTCTGAATTAACCAGTCAAGACAGGGTAAAAATTTAAGAATCAAGTGACACTTGTTACCTCTAGCAGAATGTTTCCTTGACATTTTCACTGAGTCTTATTTAAGTATCACCAGTAAAGTTCCACCTTGGCCTCTTATCTTGGATCACCACCTACGTCCTCTTTAAACTGTGCCATCTGGGTCTTATTCTCATAGGAATCCTGCAGTCTGTCTCCTCAAGGTCACTAACGAGTCCCTCATTTAAAAATTTAGTGTGTATTTTCTTAATCTTTATTTGTCTTGACTTCTCTGGAATATTTGATTAAGTAGATCATTTCCCCAAATCAAAGTCATCCTCAGCTTCAATTTTATTAATCAGGTTTTCCTATTTTATGTTTCCTTCTTGCATTTCTGTTTATTCAACAAATATTCATTTAGTATCAGCTATAGGCTAGGCACGGTTCTAGGCACTGGGGACAGTGACAAACAAAATATAAGGCCATGCCTACCTAAAGGTTATTGATGTATTTTACCTCCATCAGTTTACCAAAGTCCATTTTTGGATCCTCCTCCTTCCTGCACATATACATCTCTTACCACTTTTTTTTTAGTTCTTTAAATAATCCATTTTCATGTTATCACCTAACTGCTCTCAAGCAGGTTACTCCCAAAACAGTTTTGAATTCAGGATTCAAATCCTGGATCCAGGATTTGTTATTAATAATAACCATTGGTAAGATACTTAAACACTCTAAGAATTGTTTTTCTCACCTGAAAAATGGGGATAATAATCATACATACATCACTGTCATGAAATAAGTTAGAAAATACATATGAAGAGTTTAAATTATCTGGCACTTAACAGCAAGCATGCTGTTGTTAATGGTGATTCCTTTCTTATTCCTCTATTATCCACATTCTTATTCTTGGTCTATGCCTATTAGATCATCTCCAATTGATTGATGAATCCTCTTTTGGTTGACTACACTACCTCAAATTCTGTTGTCCAAAACTATGATCATTTTTTTTTCTCGTCTGTTAGATTTTTTTCCTTAAGTTTTTTATTTAGATCACTGTCTATATCATTCTTCAGGTCACTGGAGCTAAAAATTATGAACTCCTACATCTCCTTAAGCCTACAGAAACAGTCACTATTGAAATTTTCAGGCATTTTGAGGCCAACATCCATATTTTGTTCATCATAGTATCCCTAATTGTAACAGAATCAGTGCCCAACAATGCTAATTGAGTAAAAGACAAATGAATGAATCAATTAGAATTGAGGAGGAAGAAATACTAGAGATTGTGTTGAAGGCAGAGAAGGGGTAAAAACGGTTTAGGGATTAGTCAAGGGGGACCTTGGGACAGAGAGTGGAATTTCAATTTATAATCTTGGAGGTGAGTTAATTCGTAGGCACAATAAAGACATACTGATGCGTGACTGTTGTCAAAGTAGAGGAAGAGCCCTCTAGAGAGCAGTTTGCCTAATTTATATGCTCACAAATAGGCGTGGATCTCCTAGTTCTTTTCACTCTGAGGAAGTACATGGACAATTTGTCCTCTGAATGACAGTTGTTACCACTGTTTTCATACCTGTTAGCCATTTGTGCTCCAAATTGAGGGCTTCAGGGAAAACACTTGAGATTTTCCCTTAATCAGAGCTGAGCTCTGTGCCTGCACAGCCTGTCTGCCGCTGTTGCATCATATCTACACCTTTAGCCGGCCTTTGAAATGCCTTAGTCATCAACTCCCTGAGGAATGGTGTTCTCCATAGCTGGGACCTTGAATAGTCAAACTGCCATATCCATGCTATGTCAATTACAGTGATTACTCTCTAAAGATAATCCCATTATAGATATGTTTCTCTCCTTGGGTGGACTCTGGGGGAAATGAATCAATTTCTAAATAAATACTATTGTTTTAGAATAATTAAAATGAGCATAAGTCTTTGAAAGCATTGGATAACTTTCCACATGGGGAAGAAATGCTTGTTGCAGTCAAAGGAAATACAGTATGTCGTATTCTCCTGTTATTCATGATGAAAATTCAAGCAAATAACATGTTCTCCATATGCTGTGGACCAAATTTTGCCTTTAATCTAATACTGAGCCATCAAGAATAATTATTGTAGTTTGTAACTGTGTAGGAGTTAATGTGCAATGAAATATGTAATAGCTAAATATATATGATTTTTTAAAAAAATATTTTTCCAAAACCTTTATTATTATTATACCATCATTTTAATTAATTAAAACTTAAAAATTCTGAGTTTTATGTTTTGGCAATACAACGGCCTATAGTTTTAGAAACCTAGATAGCATTTTGAAAAAATGAAAATACATAACTGCCTATTACCATTAAGACACAGATTTTTTAAAAATTTTTATGATCTGAGACTAAGGCAATTTTCAGCTAATTTAAATTTTTACAAGTAATTTAAGTTACATGATGGAATTAAACAGAAACAATTCTAATGTTAAAGCAAAATAACTGGTATCTAAATTAACATTTTCAACATGGGGGGCGCCTGGGTGGCTCAGTGGGTTAAACTGCTGCCTTCGGCTCAGGTCATGATCCCAGGTCCTGGGTTCGAGCCCCACATCGGGCTTTCTGCTCAGCAGGGAGCCTGCTTCCTCCTCTCTCTCTGCCTGCCTCTCTGCCTACTTGTGATTTCTCTCTGTCAAATAAATAAATAAAATCTTAAAAAAAAAAAAAACATTTTCAACATGGTAATTTTTATTCAGTTTATCTATAGGCCTACCCATCCTATTTCCATTTTGAAACATAATCTGATACTTGTTTCTTTAAAACAGACATAATTTTCACTTGATTTTATTTTCCCTGTGTCTATCAGGTATTTTGCAATATGGATCTTAATGGAGGAGGTTGGACTGTAATACAACATCGTGAAGATGGAAGTCTAGATTTCCAAAGAGGTTGGAAAGAATATAAAATGGTAGGATGGAAGAATTTACATAGTTTTTGATGTTTTATCATGAGGTTATCTTCACCAGACTATGTGATAAGCCCTTGTATTTTTAGGTGTTTTCAGCTATTTTAAAAATAAAATGATACATTAGTCACATTATTTTTATTAAACACAAAACACTCATAAATCATTTTCAGTAAATGATTTCCATATGTGCATCAGAAAGAAAAATATATTACTGAAATTACTTGGTGAACTGTTATGTATTATCTGGATTTGTTCCTGGTTGAATGAGGGTGGGGGAAGCTAGAACTCAGACCCAGGCTGGGCACATGAACCAGGACAAGGGAGGTATGTGGATTATGGAGAGGTACTAATGTACCTCACGTAGCTGGCGAGTTGTTGCTGGGTGTTGACTAAGAGCTCCTCCGTGTGGCTGGGTTGGGCTTCTCTCTGATGGTTCAGGGTCATCAGACTTCTTATGTGGCAGGTGGCATCCCTCACGCACAAAAATGGAAACTTCCATACCTTTTTAAGATTTATTAGACAGAGAAATTGCTCTGTATCACTTCCATGCTTTCTTTGGTTTAAGTTACAATGCCCAGTCCACATTCAAGATGAGAGGAGTATACAAGGGTATGAACTGTGAGGTATGGTTCCTTGGGGGGTCTCCAAAATAATATCAGACATCATGGTTACCATCATTATCATCATAGCTAAAGTTTCCAATGGTTAGTATGAGCCAGCCCTAGCTGTAAATTCTTACTCATTTTCATATCAAGCCTATTAGCTGTCTCCATTTTAAGAGGAAAGTGAGCAAGATGGAAGATCAACTTTTCTAAGGTAATACAGTAAATGGTTTAACTAATGCATAATACAATAATCATATCATCAATGCCTACAGTATTAATTATTAAAATCTACTGACAGAATGTCAAGATACAATAATATAAAAGGCTTCCATTTATGGACTTATTCTCATATTTTACATCTAAATGTTCTGGATAATTATTGTCTTGACCAATTTTTGACAAATTCCTTCCCTCAGAAGGTAAAGAAAAAGGTGAAGAGTCCTGTTGTACTAATCTAAGTTCAGTCTTGATATTCTTTTAGAAAATATGTAAAAACTGTAGTTAATCAGCATCCCAGTTTATACATTAGTAGGTTCATAGTTGGCCAAATGACAGTTAAAAATATTTTAATAAATGAAGGTGGGGGTCTCTTGTGGTGTCTCTGTGTCTACAATTTTTTTTTCAGATACCCAGTTGAACACTATGAACGTAGGTTAATAAAGTTTGAAGTTATACAAAGTTGGAATCTGATGTCTCCAATAAACCATAAAATTCCAGGTAGAAAAGAAGGCTACAGCCAACAAGATAGAATTCTACAGAGATAACTGTAGTATTTCACCTAGACCAAAAATACACAAAATTAAGTGAGAATATAGGATAAAAGTGACAAATTAGCTTAAGTACCTGGTTTTCAAAGTCTGGATAGGGGCACCTGGGTGGCTCAGTCATTAAGCGTCTGCCTTTGGACTCAGGTCATTATCCCAGGTCTTGGAATCAAGCTCTACATTGGTCTCCCTGCTTAGTGGGAGGCCTTATTCTCCTTCTCCCCATCTCCCTGCTTGTATTCCCTCTCTTGGTCTCTCTCTCTCTCTCTTTCTCTCTCTCTCTCTCTCTCTCTCTCTCTGTGTGTGTGTGAAATAAATAAATAAATAAAATCTTAAAAAAAAAAAAAGGAAATTCTGGATAGATTTACTTGACTATAAGCTCATTTCATGTTGTTGGCTACTAACAACAAAGACCAAGCTACTCAGGCTACACTAATAGTTTATGGTCTCAAGAAATGCAGAACTCACTGGTGTCTGCCATAGTCTGGTTACATCAAAAATATGCTTTGGGGTGCCTGGGTGCCTCAGTGGGTTAAAGCCTCTGCCTTCGGCTTGGGTCATGATCCCAGGGTCCTGGGATTTAGCCCCGCATCGGGCTCTCTGCTTGGCCAGGAGCCTGCTTCCCTTCCTCTCTCTCTGCCTCTCTCTCTGCCTGTCTCTCTGCCTACTTGTGATCTCTGTCTGTCAAATAAATAAATGAAATTAAAAAATATATATATGCTTTAAATTCTGGTAGATTTCCAACTAATCAACTTATCCTATGAGGTACAAACAGGATGAACCAATGGCGCTCTAACTTGGAGAGAAAAAAATATAATTAGATATAAACCTGTCTGATGGCTATCTAAAGTGACTGGATGGAGGTAGATGTACCTCCTCCTGGATGGAGAAGATGTACCTGCTTCTCACAGTGCAGTCCAGAAACCAGCAGCACTAGCTTTGAAAGCTTTTGAGAAATACAACACCTCAAGGTACATCATAGACTTCCTGAATTAGAATTTGAATTTTGGGGACGCCTGGGAGGCTCAGTTGGTTAAGCAGCTGCCTTCGGCTCAGGTCATGATCCCAGCGTCCTGGGATCGAGTCCCACATCAGGCTCCTTGCTCAGCGGGGAGCCTGCTTCTCCCTCTGCCTCTGCCTGCCATTCTGTCTGCCTGTGCTCGCTCTCTCTCCCTCTCTCTCTGACAAATAAGTAAAATCTTAAAAAAAAAAAAAAAGAATTTGCATTTTAACACTGCTTTAAAGAGGGAAGCTCCATAACGAATGGAAGAACATTCTAGAGAGGCAAAATTGACTGCTATGGACAAAACTCTCTAAGGATTCTTTCTAACATGAATGGACTGTCTATTAAGTGATGAGGCCCTCTCTTCGGTGGAAAAACCCCAGTAGAAAGTAAATCACCAGGACTGTTACAGAGAATATTGGTTTTACTCTAAGGTCTCTTTTTGCTTATGTGATAATAAGAACATATGGGAAGAATTTAATCTAAGTTCTAAAAAAGGACCTTGCATTATGTCTATATCAGCAGTTTGAGTCTTCACTCTTCCATTTACCAATGGAGTGGTTTTTAGCAAATCATTTAACCTATACCATAACTTCCTCACTAGTTAAAAGGGGGCATTAATGATAATACCTTACCTGCCTACAGGGATGTTGTGAGGATTAGATATAAATAAAGTACTTGGCACACTAAATTTTCAATAAACAGTAGGTATTACCCAAGATTAAGACTTCAAAGACTCCAAAATTTTTACTTAACTCTGCCAAAAATATTATGTTGCAAAATACCTTAACTCACGATTATTTTCATCATTAAAATGGAATGTGAAGAAGTCATCTGAGAATCAGACTATAGATATATGTTCAGGCAAATCTGAAATACATTATTATTAATATCAATGATAATAGAAAAGTGAATATAAAGGTATCATTGTGGTGACTTTCCAAAATGCTGAGTTATTATCTGTAAGCATCTGCTGCCTTGGCACACTAGGCACATTAAGTAAGACAGGCTAACATATGAAGTGTGGCATTGATGCATGTCTTATAAGTATTTACCAGATATATGTATTTTAAGTCTTTTTTTTTCATCATTTGACTGAGGCTGAATTATTCATTAGTTATCGTTTTGGGGGAGTTTACCCCTCTCCCTTTATTAAAAAATAGAAAGACTATCCTATTTCATTCAAACTAGAACATTTTATCAGCTGAGTTTCAATTCTACATGGTCAGAAAATTGAAATAAGCTCCAGAAGTCTGAAGCATTTTGGCAAAAATGAGTCTGACTGCTTTTTTAACTAAGAGAATTCATCACGTATCACAACTTGGTTAACTTTCCCCAAAACACATGGTAGAAAGTGTTTCCATTGTTTTCATCCGGAGCTTTTTACCTAAAGACCAAATAACACGAGTCTAAAATGAATGTAGGCTCATTCTCATCAGTCACTCCCACTTCTGTTCCCTGCTTCAGACTGACTGCTTGGGTGCACATCCTTTGGGAAAACACGAACTTCTTAGCAGGCACCACTCCCTCCTCAGTCTTCACTTGTCTACTGGTGTATACGAGGACGCTTTGCCTCTTTCTTGAGCCCTGAGTCCGGAAATAAAATTTCACCCATCCTTCCTTTCTGCCTTTCTTCTCTCCTTCCCTTCATTGTGGTTGATAACTGTGGGCTGCCTCTTTCCTCATAAGGTTTCCAGAACAGTATGTTAAAATTATCAACACATGAATTACAAATACATATTGTAATTTATTATTTTTAAACCTCTCTCAACATGGAAGATTTGCAATGTATTTGCTTCTTAACATTGGCTTTAAGCCTACAAAAGTCTTTTACCTGAGCTTTGTTTTCATTTAACCTTCCTTATGAGGGGATTCAGCAAAATCTGGTTTATGGATTTGTAAAGATGTTTGCAGAGAGGGAAGTCTGCAGTGGGCCTTTTTAATGAGGCACTTAGGGAACTATATTAACTCTTTTCAAGCCATGAGAATACCATTGAGTGGCCTCCAGCAATAACACTTATCAGCAGTACTTTGCATATATGAAGCCAAACCCAGCTAGGAGTTCCAAATAATACCCTAGTGGCCTAACTTTATAGAAGGTAGTGACTAATGCCCTGGAGACAACCTGGCTTGGTATTGAAAACAGTTACCCCCATAAACAAAGTCTCCTATTGACACAAATATTTCGGTCTGAGCACCCTACCTTCTGGGAGTTCTTTGTTTCTGGAAAGAAATTAAGGGCATATTTTCAACTGCTTTTTAACATCTTCACATTAAAAGAGAAAAATATATAAGGAATTTAAAATGTTGAAATAAATCATTTTTTTTATCTTTCTTGGGCTGAGTGTGTCAGCAGTTAGAGGAGATACATGATTAAGTTGTGTATTAAAGCACCTCCGAAAAGCCACAGATCAGTAACCCTGCTTCATATCTGTTTTCTCTAATTGTTTATGTGAAAAAAGATGAAACCCATAGAGTACATTAACAGGGTCTGGTTTCAATTGTGTTTCAGCTATAGAAAGTCAACACTTCCTATGAGTATTATCAGATCAAAAAAAAAGTAACAAAGTATCATAGACAATTACTTTATTAACTTGGAAACATACAGCCAAAACTGAGTATTTCTGCAGGTCTTGGCAAAAACTAATGAGTATCGATCTTTCTTCTGTGTGCATTGTTTTATTAACAATATGCAGTTTTTAGGGCCAACTTTAAGTCAGCATTTGTCTGGGTTAAGTTTCAGTGTCTTTTTTTTTTTTTTCCTTTTATTAAAGAGCTAAAGGAGGAGATTTACAATCTATCTGAATTATGGTATCAAAATCTTGCATATGATTGTGATTGAAGTAACTAAATGTAATAGTTTTCATGGAAGGATATGACCTAGCATTGTTGGATTTTTTTTATAGAAAAGAAAAATCCTGTTTTTATTGTGATTTTTTTATTGTTTTGATAGAGACGTGATACTTTTTTTTTTTTTAAGATTTTATTTATTTATTTGAGAGACAGGGATCACAAGTAGGCAGAGAGGCAGGCAGAGAGAGAGGAGGGAGCAGGTTGCCTGCTGAGCAGAGAGCCCAATGCAGGATGCAAGGCTCAATCCCAGGACCCTGGGATCATGACCTGAGCCAAAGGCAGAGGCTTTAACCCACTGAGCCACCCAGGGGCCCTGATGTGATACTTTTTTCAACATCAGCCCTGAATTCTGTGTAAGCTTGTATTTTTATTTATTATAGATATTACAGGCCTTTTGGAATAAAATATAGACCTATGGTAGGCTTTTGTGTGTGCAGTAATGTATGAACCTGTTTTTTTAGGGGATGTGACCATCTCTGCATTTCAGCCATCATTATACATTTCTTTCAAGAATAGTCCCATAATACATAATCAAATCTGTCTACTAATTTGGAGCTCCATATGAATATGAGGTTTCATACCTCTCTCCTGTGTACCACTCAGATAGTTTGATCTAGTTAATATATTCTTCCTTATTTGCACTCAGAATAGCTATTCTGCATCATAATTATATGATTCTCCACCTGTGGTACACAACACACTCACCCCTGGAACCCTTCAAATGTACATATCTCTAAGTACACCCCAGACATACAGAGTCAGAACCTCCGTGTGGGAACCAAGTCATCCATATCTTTAAAAAGTTCCACAGCTGTTTCTGATATGCAGTCCTGGTTGAAAGCAAATGTCAAAACTATCAATTTTTTGGCATGAGTGTAAGATTTCAAAAATTACCCCTTTTGTAGACCTAAAACTTATGAGATATAGAAAGAAAGAGATTAAAAGAAATAGGACCAAGGGAGAGTTGGAGAACACAGCTTCTCCCTGGCCTTAGGAAGCAGAAGCAAGAATAAAAAGTAGTCTACACGTTGGTTTATGACACAGTTCAGCCCCACCATCAACCAGCTGGTTTTAATTTCTTATTTAATAATTAACTTCTTGAGTTAAAATGACAGTGCTTATTTATGTAAAGCCACACTCAACTTGTCATAAGAATACATTAGTTCCTAGCATCTGAAAGCCTTTTAAATAATTGTTTCAGTATCCCCTTATTAATTTTCAGGCTAAGACATGATCCTGGACTATTTTTGTTCCCTTTCTCATACAGAGTAGAAAGAAACCTGCTTCTCCTCAGATAGCTCACATGGTGGGAGAGAGGCAAGTAAACAGAAAATTGCTATGTCTTTGTGGTATAGCCTTTAACTGTAATAACAATGACATTATTGTTGTTCTCCTGTACCAGCATTGAGCTAAATACTTTAAGTATCTTATTTCTTTCTCACAACACTATTTATGGAAATGACATTTTTAATCCCTGTTTCGCAGACAAGGAAACTGAGGCTAAGAAGTAATATCGGAGGTTCCACAGCAAACATGGGGCAGAGTAAGGCTTCAAATTGGAGCAGAGATAGGGAGTAGAAGTTATTTAATCAAAGCTAAGCCTTCGTTGCTAGGCATCGGATTGGTAGTGTGCCTGATAACTCTCCGGTAGGCAGTTTACTAATGTGGGAACCATTTTCCCTTCTTTGACTTATTTTTCATGTCTATGATGAAACAGTTGGTTCTGCATGGCTGCACTTAGCTTTTAGAAAGCTTCCTCTACCCGATCTCTCTAACAGCCATTTTGATTCATCGTAACCACACATTTTGTTCCCATAATAGAGCAAGTTTAGACAGTTTTTCTGGGAAGGTGCATGAAATAGAATTTTTATTTCTAAATCAAATTCTGTTGCTCTCTTTTCAGTTGTGTCTTCCTCTTTTTTCACTCAGGAAAAAGAAACTGTTTAGGAAGGGATGGTAATCTCCACATAAGGGGAGGTAGAAGCCTGCATGCCAAGGCTGGGGATGGAGGCTCTCATAGGAATGACACTAGTGTTTGTACGTTTCTGACGCTCACTAGAGATCACTGCCCTTTTTCCTGGGGAAGCTGGACAGTTTTACTCATGCAGAGCTTTCAGCAGCACGGAAATAATGTGGCCTAAAACTTAACACTTCATCATTCCCAGCTTCCTTAATCACATTTAGTATAATTGCCGATCCCATCTAACTATACACAAGAGGGAATCCTCCAATGGCTAGAGGGAAAGTTTTGACACGTCTGAGCTGAGAAGAAAATGCAAAGAAAATCCCAGGAGTCCTCTTTTTCTTCCCAGTGGCTGCTGCAACTGAGAATGTGCTAATTTTTTGAATTTCAGTGCCCTGTAACTTTCTGTTTTGCTTATTCATTGGAGAAGGTAAGCTTCACTCTTCTTTTTGGTATGTAGCACCGCTGCCACGAAAATGTATAAAATTCTTAGCACATCCTAAATTGCTCTAATATTCCCTGCCACTGTGGAACTTTGGCAAAGTATGACTTGTGCATCTTAGGAACAGAGAAGCAAGGGAACACTGGAACACTGACTTCTATGGGCCCCATATCTTTGTTCTGAGCTACAAGTAGATGGACTTCAGGGGAGCATATACCCAGTACAGTCTGGATGAAGGGTTTGAGTTAACTAAAAACTAAGTTAAATTGGGGAATAACTTTATTTTTTTTGTCAGAGAAAGAGAGAGAGAGTACAAGCATGGGGAGCAGCAGGCAGAGAGAGAAGCAGACTCCCAGTTGAGCAGGGAGCCTGATGTGAGACTTGATCTCAGGACCTTGGGATCATGACCCGAACCAAAGGCAGATGCTTAACTGACTGAGCCACCCAGGCATCCCGGGGGGAAACTTTAAAGGGTGCTTACATATACTAATGCATTTCCTTTTAAGTATACAATTATATCTTCATTTGCCCATTTTTTTAAAATGTAGGGCCAAAGCCTGGAATTCTGGGTCAGTGGTTCTTTCTTAGAAATTTCCCGTAATTAAATGCATCAATCTCCTACTTTAACGGAGCAAGTAAGACACACAGAAAGCAATGTAAGTTAAAATCCTCTTATGTTTTATTACTTTTCCAGTCTTTTAGAGTTGTTGAAACAAACATAATTCAAAACCATTTTTTAGTTATTTGCTTTTATTGAGCAAGCCTAATGTTTAAGTTTCATCAAAAACAAAACAGAACAAAACAAATGATTTTTCCCCACTAATATTGAACTTATTTACATAAAACTGTGAGACATCATTACAGTAACAGAACTGATATAAACAGTTTGGGGACCCAACACAGTGGACATTTAATAACTCAGTTGGCAGAGACAGTAATATACAAATGTATTTAATGCATTTAGTTTTCTCTGGGCATCAATATATTTTAAAGAAGGAGTGGAGAACACTGACTCATGTGTTAGGTTTGTTAAAGGGGAGAGCAGTTAAGAATTCTTCTGCTGTAGGGGTGCCTGGGTGCTCAGTCAGTTAAGTGTCTGACTCTTGGTTTTGGCTCAGGTCTTGATCCCAGAGTCCTGCTGATCGTGGGCTCCGTGCTGATCGTGGGCTCCATGGTGATCATGGAATTTAGGCTCCTTGCTGATCATGGAATTTGCTTGAGATTCTCTCCATTGCTCTCTGCCCCTCCCCTTCTCTCTAAAATAAAATAAATAATTTTTAAAAGACTACTTCTACTGTAGTTATAATTATATAAAGTTGATATACTTTAAATTTAAAAAAATAAAAACATGGTTTCCAAATTCTATCATCTGTGCTGAGAAAAGGAGAAGTGCTATGGTTATCTTAGTACTACCCTCTTATTTCTTAGAATGGATAAAGTAAAACCTTGTTAAATGAATACCTCAGTTAACAAAATCAGTTTCTTTCTGAAATGTCTGAGTATTTCCTGGGATGCTGGAGGTGTTCCTACCAAATATTAATGCATATAGGGACAAACAGGGAGTTTGTTTGCAGGCAGTGGGGCTGGGTCTTCAAATATCTTGATTCAGTGTGGAGCCAGGATTTTTTTTTTTCCCCACTCAGAGGTCCAGTGATTATGATTCAGTGGGCACTTTAAAACACCTCCCTGAGTCTCAGCCAAATTACTTACAACAAGAATTATGTTTTAAGGTTACTTCTCTGAGTGTCACTATAAAGTGCTGTAGTATTTTCTTCCTCCCTTCCTTCCTCCCTCCCTCCCTTCTTTCCTTTCTTCCTTCAAATGTCAGTGAAGCATATGGAGTACCCAGCATATGCCAGCAGTCCACTAGTCACAAATACAGCACACCTTCTATCCTCAAGGAGCTCACAGTTTGGTCGATAAGACAAACATATAATTCAAGAATTATATTCAATTTCAGGCATTACCAAGGAATACTTTTGGGGATTCAGAAACTGAATACCCAAATCTAGAATGCCAGCAGTTTCCTAGGTTCCTAGTTTTCCTACTACTAACATAACCATTAAGAATTGGCTTTTCTTTGGGGACCACTTCTTTCCCTCACAAAGAAACAGTTTTTGAACACTTCAGAACCATGATTGGGATTCCCCTGTGGAGAACAAAAGCCGTGTTAAGAGGCAGGGGCCAAGCAGCCAGGGAGGTCCACTCACTAGCTCTTAGGTGTCAACCTTCTGCCTCAAGACCCAAATCCATTCCAGTAAAGCATTTAAATGACTCTAGTCCTGGGTTTACAGGTTTGCTTATTAATATTTAAAAATGAAAATATTAAAGTTAGAAAAGTCAAGGGTCTAGTAATATATGTTTAAGTTATTATGTAAGTATAATTTGACTCCTGAATAATAATAGCAACAAAAGAAACAATAATAATAGTTGTTAAATAGCTTATCTGGTAATACCCTGATAATATTCATTGAAAACATTTAAGTGATGTTCAAAATATTCCATTAACTAGTGTTTTAGAGACATTTTCTTTTTTTTTTTTTTAAGATTTTATTTATTTATTTGTCATAGAGAGAGAAGCGAGAGTGAGCACAGGCAGACAGAGTGGCAGGCAGAGGCAGAGGGAGAAGCAGGCTCGCTGCCAAGCAAGGAGCCCGATGTGGGACGCGATCCCAGGACGCTGGGATCATGACCTGAGCCGAAGGCAGCTGCTTAACCAACTGAGCCACCCAGGCGTCCCTTAGAGACATTTTCAAAAGCAAGCTGTGACTGAGAAGTGTTTACTGGTCAAACTTCTTAATTAGATTCATTTAATCTGAAATCACCTTACCTACACAAATTTGATTATCAGCCTTTTACTGTAATAAGAATTCACAGGGCCCAGTGGAGGGAAACATAACAGAAAAGTATTGAGTCAGTAATTGGAAAAAAAGTGTGTAAAATGTGAAACATGGTCTTTACTGTTAAAGAAGGTTGTGTTATTTTTTACAATGAAGTTAATACTGAACCTGATAAGAGGTAACAACCATATCTCTATCTCCTTTTGTAGGGCTTTGGAAATCCCTCTGGTGAATATTGGCTGGGGAACGAGTTTATTTTTGCCATAACCAGTCAGAGACAGTACACACTAAGAATTGAGTTAATGGACTGGGAAGGAAACCGAGCCTATTCACAATATGACAGATTCCACATAGGAAACGAAAAGCAGAACTACAGGTAAGTCCTCCTTCCATACAGGGCTCAACTCCCTTGGACTTCACCACCTACCAGTTACAGTGGAAAAGTGTGAAAGACAGAAATGATACAAATCATGCTTCAAGATGAAAATTAGGCTCTCTAGGCCTGTGGTAGTGATACAGAAAACTCAGTAAAGACTTCTTAAAAGTCTTTAAGTTTTCACAGATGGGTTGTTTTGATGTTGGCTCAGCTTCTAGAGGATGAGGAATTGAGTCCAGCACAATATTATTGTTGTCATAGTTCTTATTGTTGTCACTGTGATGAGATCGGTGCTGTGAATTCATATGTACAAAATTGTTGACAGAGAACTGACTCAGATCAGTGGCTTGAAATAAGCACGCCTTTCTATCAAAAGAATTTCTACTGACACTTAATTTACCTTTCTTAAATTATTATTTTTTCACATTATTTTGAAAGTGACAAAGGAGAGGTAAAATGTTATGTTTTTATATGACTTCCATAAAAGATAAGGTGGAGCATAATTTAGAATTTTTTGGCAAATAATGTGAAGGCAAAAATAAATTCAAATAATAGCATGAACATGCATGATACAACATTGTAGATGTACAAACAAACTATACACGTTCCTATTAACATCTATGATTTTTTTTCAATGACAAGTTTGTACACTAGGAAAAAAAAAAATTTAAAAATGGCTAAGCAAGTAATGTGGTACGGTAAATTCATTCTCCAAACCCTTACTGTGTTACTTCTGTGTTCCAGGAACCCTACTGAGCACTGCTAATTTTGCAGTGGATGATGAGATCACTAGTCTCCCAGACCTCACAGTCCAGCTTTGTAACTAACTAGGTCACTAAATAACTGGCTAGCATTCCTTTAGAACAGGGAATATATTTCCATTACTTTTGTATCACTATCCATTAATGCAATACTTGGCCCATAGCAGGTCCTTAATAATTGTGTGTGACTGAGTTTCATAATCAGTAAATTAATGTTGCAATGATTTCTAACTCTCCATATTGTAGCTACTCTACATCAGTCTTGCAAACATGATTGTGTAGATTAAAGAGTCGGTACATAGCTTCAAGCAAAATGCAGTGACAGCAACCAAAGCTTTTGCTCCTTTTCCAATCTGTGTGGCCATCTTGTAGCTCACCTGTTTTTGCTGCTTATATCTTTTTGAGACATACTATTCTTGCAGCTTTTGAATCTACAACATTTTTCATGAACACATCTCATTCAATGGATTATGCATGGGATTGGATCCTTGGAGACATAAGAATCATTTTCTTAACAAACAGTGGTGATGTCACCACAACAGAGGGATGAGAAATGGATCTAAAGAGTTTTCATCATCTCATGGGAGGTTAATGAGGGTGTACATAATGGCAACTCAAGAAACCAAAGAAGAGACATTTATAAAATGCAATGGAGTGTAAGAAGAAGTGTTTCCAAGGAGGTCAATATTTGGGGAGTTTTAGAACAAGAGAAACCACTGTAAAACATCAGGGGTACTCTTATGTAAATGTTTTGACCTGAAACTTGAAACTGTATGAAACTTGGCTAATGTCAGACAGCCTGACAATAGGACTAGCAAATAATTAGTTTAGTCTTTTTCTAGGCTTCTGAAGAATTTGCCTTGGTTCTTTTCCAAAATGTCTCTCAGTTCTTAGTAGGTAGATAGGTGTGCGTGTCTGTGTGTCTATGTGCACACCTGCACACATGTGTTTGTGAGGCCGGGGGGGTATTAAGACAAAGAGTGCGTGGGCAGGTTTAGGAAGATGGTCAGAGTCCAAAGTAGGCTTCAGGGTGCATGGATGAATATCATTCTGGCATCTGTGTGAGGAAGGAGCACTTACTTCCTCTTAGAATGCCCCCCTACCCACACTGAGCATTTCCTGTTCCTTCACTGTATGATTCTGAACTTCAGTCATCTGATGCAGATCTGATTGGAAAGCAAGTCTTCCCAGAAAGAGTGAGCCATACACTCTAAGACCTGCACTTTTTTTTTATTTTTTTAAAGATTTTATTTATTTATTTGACAGACAGAGATCACAAGTAGGCAAAGAGGCAGGCAGAGAGAGAGAGGGAAGCAGGCTCCCTGCCGAGCAGAGAGCCCGATGTGGGGCTCGATCCCAGGACCCTGGGATCATGACCTGAGCCGAAGGCAGAGGCTTTAACCCACTGAGCCACCCAGGCGCCCCTCCACTTTTCTATTTTAAGACAATTGTGAACCTTGAGAGTCAGGGTTATAAATCCAGAAGGCACTTAATACTTTTAATTCCAATCCTCTGGGTTGTCAAGAAAAGAAAGCTGAGGTCCAGAAATAGGCAACATTTTTCCCAAGGAAGGAGAAGGACTTAGATCGGGAATGTTTGACTCCTACCTAGTTTGGTGTGGTTCCTCCTCTGTAATGCTGCTGTAATAAAGTTGGCGGCTCTGGCGCTCTGTCTTGCCAGGGCCCAGCAGAAAATAGGTCTGTAATCATCACTTCTTCATGCAATTAAGTATAAGATTCATGTTGGCATCAAATGGGAAATTAGAACTCATTAAAACATAATGCCTGTTCTGGTGAGAACTTACTGAAAATAAGCACACTGTAAAACAGTCTTATTCACTCTTTCAAAGAAAATGAAACAGAAGCTTGAAAAGGGAGTATACCCTTGTGACTTCCCACCCCACCTGTATCATCACTCACTCAAGCCAGGAACACTAAGCATGGCCTGAGTTAGATGTCCAGATGTCCAGCTTTGCCACTGATTTTCCCCCACTTATTTCTCTTCCTTCTGAATGAAAAAGGAATGTCTCATTGTGATAATTCATTAAAAGGATAAGTACTAGCATTTGTATAGTGTCTTATAATTTATGAAGTGGTTTTTAACACATTAGGCATTCAATCTTCACAATGAATTTTTGAGGTAGTTATCACCAGACACATTTTGAATATAAAGAAACTGTGGTTTTGGTCATCTCACCTGCTCAGATTCAAGTAAATTTCAACTAAAAGCAGAGCTATGGAATTCATGTTATGTTTTAGGTTTTGTTTTATATTTTTCAATTTTCTGTATTTTTTCCTCTTCCAAATTAAATTCAGATGGTTTTTTGAGAGGTGTTTTTGTTTGTTTGTTTGTTTGTTTTGTTGTTGTTGTTAAGTATTCTGTCTTAACAGAAATTTTATTTTGGAAACCCTTATTATAGCTGTGGTCATAATATATAAATCTAATTTTAAAAAATCTTTCTCATGTTCTGGACACATATTGATAAAAGTAAGTGTTGTTGAATAGATAGATAAGCTTACAAATGTACATAGAATATACATATTTTCCTTTTACCCTCCAAGGAAACCCCAAATGATTTTCTCAGATAGAAAATAAAATCTATGGAACCCAGGAGAATACAAATAAGAAAAAAAAATAATGTGAGAGTGTCATGATAAACACATCATGTAAGATAACACACAATTTATGTGAAATTATTAAATACTTCTTCTAGAGAGGTAGTATTTTTCAGGTCCTCATCATCTAACACCCAAACTATTGTATAGCTTTCCTGACTCCAATCTTGATGCTCTCAAATATATCATCCACACTGTTGTTGGGATGGTTTTTCTAAAAGATAATCTGACTTTGGTTTCCGCTCTTATTCATCTATTTCAATAATGTTCAACTATCTATAGGTTGGGGTGCCTTGGTTCCTCAGTCAGTTAAGCATCTAAGTCTTGATTTTGGCTCAGGTGATGATCTCAGGTTGATGAGATTGAGCCCCATATGGGTGTGGAGCCTGCTTAAGATTCTCTCTCTCTTCCTCTCTCTCTGGCCCTCCTCCCCAAATCACCCTTTCTTAAAAAAAGAAAAAAAAAGCAACTATAGATTAAAGTCTGTCGCTTGAAAGTCTTTGTGACCTGACCCTACCTATGTGTTCAGCTATTACTAATATACTCTCCCACAACCTCACCTAACTAAATACCCCCTCTTTATTATGTTCTAGAAACTACTTGCAATTTCTCTAAGCCTTCTGTATCTTTATTATATCTATAGCCCACACATAAACTCAACTTTGGATACAACTTCTAAATCTTTAAGACTCTCCTTTATTCCAAGAAGTTTTTCCCAGTACATATTATGGTATGTGTTGTGATGTGTGCTGTGTCTCCCTTCAGAACAAGAGCCCTGGGGCTCTTGGGTAGCTCAATGGGTTAAAGCCTCTGCCTTCAGAACAGGAGCCCTCCTTCTCTCACCTTCTGGAAATATTGCTGTGTTACAGCTTGTAGCTGAGGTCCCCTGCCTGAGCATTGCCTGTGGCTGAGGAAAGTCACATCACCCAAAGTCATTCTTCCTTCCTGCAGACACATTGTATCCAGTGACTAGACTAAGATAGGAGTATATAATGGACCCCTTGCCCCAGTTTGGGACAATTCTGAAGGGCCATCCCAGCTCCAGAATTCCACATGGGATTAGCTGAGGTCTTTACTGTAACTGTGTGTGAACCCATCTCTCTCTGTTCAGTACTGCTTTCCTCACTCTGCTGTGGGGATTGATCCTGAGAGCCCTCCCCTATAAATCTCCGTATACTAATTTCCCAGAGAACTGCATCACCCTCACTGTCAGGCCAGTTTGGATGTTTTATGCTCCCCAGAGGTCCACAGCAGTCCGTGGATAATTATCCAGTACCCACATTCTATTACAAGTCATTAATAAGTATTTATTAAATAACTGTGTGTGTTGCCCTTTTCTTCTCTACTAAGCTTCTCAAGTTTATGAACCATTTTTAATCAAAACTCAAGATATATACCTAAGTTAGCCAAAATATTAAGTAACAGTTAATACCTAATATTCAGTGAGCACACGAATGCACCAGATACCTTGTTTTCATATGAGAAAACAGGCATGGTACAAGGTCACAGGTACTAATATGAGTAGAAGTTATTTGAGCTTTCATCTCATAACTGCCCATCATTGGACCATCCCTCAATAAAGGGAAATCCAGAAGTTACTTTCTAGAATTAAGTATATTCAAAGCACATATTCTAACAGATAAAATTTGTTTCTTCTGATCCTGTCTTTAATAATTTGAATGTCCATGGGCATTATCGTATCTCTCTTTCTCAATTTTCTGTCCTATAAATAATTTGTTAAAGTTCCTTATAGTTCAAAAATTATTTTCTAGAATAGAATTACCTTTACATATATATTCCTTTTTATTTTATGCTCCTTTGTTTCTTTGATAAGAGATTAAATTTTGATCTCTCTAATAAATACTTTGGTAAGATGGAGTATCAATCTCCTGGGAACATCAGTTTAGGGCTTACAGTGACCTATTACTTCTATGAAAACTTTTTGGTCCCGATACTCAGTTAAAATGCAAATACACAACCACAACCACCACCACAATAAATGCTTAAATAAACAGATTAATCGTGAGTTTGAGGAGATGCTATGAAATACTGGAAAGTGCTTTGGAATAGGAATCTGAAGGTGTGGAAGCTATTAAATAGTAAAATATGTCTTCAAAATCCATAAACCAAGTTGGTTGTGTCAGTGTTCAGAAAAACAGAACCATGATCAATGTTATGAAAATAAGAGATTTGTTGGGGCGCCTGGGTGGCTCAGTGGGTTAAGCCTCTGCCTTTGGCTCAGGTCATGATCTCAGAGTCCTGGGATCGAGCCCCACATTGAGCTCCCTGCTCAGCAGGGAGCCTGCTTCCCCCAACCCCCTGCCTGCCTCTCTGCCTACTTGTGATCTCTGTCTGTCAAATAAATAAATAAAATCTTAAAAAAAAAAAGAAAAGAAGAGATTTGTTATACAGACTACACCTTACATAACTGTGAGCTGAGCTGGGGAAGTAAAGGTCTGGAAGGTGAAGGTAGAAAATCAAAAAAAGTTCAGTAACATAAATGCTTGAAACCCAGCATGGTAGTAGACCAGTTGGAGCTTGCAGGGAAATCCAAGAAACCAAGCATGTCCAGACATCAGAGGAGGACCACAAAGTGGGGGACCTAAGGAAAGATGTTACTTCTGTGTAGCTATGTTACCAATGAAGCATCTGGTGGGTCTGAAGCCACTGACAGCATGGGATGGCAAACTGGATGCAGGGTGGAAAAGGATAAGCTGAGAACTGCCAGGCAATTTTGCCATGTCTACTGATAGTCTGAGTTGGGATACTGCTGCACTTCCACCTTCCGGATCTCACACAAAGTCCTCTTTTGACTTACTCTAACTTGGAACCATGCAAGGAAGGAAATTCTGGGGAACATAGTTCCCAGACTAATCAAGTTGACAGTAGCACAATCTAGCTATACCTTGGGTAAATCACCTATTACTTTTGTAACTCAGTTTTCTCATCTTTAAGAGAGAATAATGCCCTCTCTTCTATCATCCTCACCATTTAGTTAAAAGGATCCAATCAGAAAATGTATGTAAATATACTTTGTATTGTATGTAAATATACTTTGTATTGTACAAATACAATAATTTGTATTGCAATAATTGTATTGCACCTGTGAAAAGTATTTACGTATTTTTAATTCAATTTTCATCACACCCAAGAAATTTTTTACTGGTTTCAATAAAACATTTTAATTATATTTCTATATTGAAATCTAAACCCCATTGTCCCAGAAGGCTTTTACTGACTGGTATTTTGGTCTGTTTATTAATTTGGCTTCAGGACACAGTCCAGGTTCACTCATTATATCTGTGATCTCTTTAGTCACCTTTTATCTAAAATAGTCTACCACATAACTACCACAAATATTTTTAAACAGTCCAGGTCAGTTTTCCTCAAAAATGTCCCTTCTCAAACTATCTTATTATTCTTTCCCTATGAGATTGACATTAAATCTTTTTGACAAGAATGCTGTATAAATGGTATTGTACTTGCCATTTTATCGCATCCAAAGGCACAAAGAATCAAGTTGTCCCATTATTGGTGGGGCTAAATTTAATTCACTTAAGGTTTTGTTTTTGTTTTTGCAATGAAATATGTAATCTTATAAAGAAAATTCTTGCAAAATATCATAATGTATAAAACCCATACATCTTATCTATTTTGGTTGAAGTGATTGTGGGGACCTATTATAATATCTCTTTGGACTTTTCATTCCTAACACCTAAGACATTTTTATAGCATAGTTTAAAAAATGTTGTATTGTATTATTATAGCTAAAATAAAGATTGGATAAAATTTAGTTGTACTACTTTAAAGTAGAAAAAAGAAAAAAATATATAAAAAATTTTCAGCCTCATTAGAAAGGCATAGTTTATTTGAATGAACATGTTTTATTAGATAGCGGTTTTTGCATGTTATTTTTTTCTTTTTTTTCCCCTCTTGCATGTTAATTTTTTTCTATTCTTGGTTATACTTTGTTCCCTAAAGTTAATTCCTTTATTTTTATGGTATTAGCTAGATTAGTAAATCCTTTATCACACATAGTATAATGACAAGCTTAAAGGTAGTCCCTCTGAACCAACAAGAAAATCTCTATCAGTAAACTATGAATTGTAACCTTTAAATATTTATAATGTACATCTTATCATTATAATCTTACCACAATATTGATGCACAATTTGGAAATACTCTTCATATTTTATTATCTCCATATTATTTGTTGGGGAGAATGATACCATCAGGGTAGAACTGATTGTGGCTATGTTAAAGACTTGTTCTGAAGAGATTCCACATGAAGACATGAATGGAATGTTTGAATCACATTTTTTAAAAAATTGAAAATAACTTAGCCAAGAAATATATTCTGAGCCATTAAATATCTAAATATTTAAATAATATTAAATAAATACTTCTTTGAAAGTTAACAAAATATACATTTGGCCAACATCTTTATTGGGAAAGAGTTTGATGTAATGGGTAAAACCTTGTATTGGGAATCAAGAGCCATGAATTCTAGACTTGGATCTGTAGTTATTTTCTGAATGACCTTGGACAAGTTACTTCACTTTTCCATCTCAGGTCCTCAGAAGCAAAATGAGAAAATAAGGATGAACTCTTTCCAATTCCAAAACCTTTTTTTATTTGTTTTCTCAATCATTGAAGTACTCCCATGTTATGTATGCATTTCAAGGACAAAGCAAAATAGTGTAGATTGAAAAGAATTCTCTTGAGTCTCCCACATAAATTTAAGCCTTGCATTTTTGTAGGTATTGCAGAACTTATTTTATTCTTTTTAGTGAAATGTTTTTCATTCCTGTGATCCTCTGGGCTGAATAGTCCTGGATAGAACCAGTAGCAGATGTGCTGAAATACTAAGAGGAAAGTTACTTTTTATAGCAGTTCTGGACTGATCAAGGTAGAAAAAAAATATATAAGGAATCCCCTGGCAGTTTCTACCCTCTTGAATTTTTAGCCTGGCTCGCAAACTCAAGGTTTTAAGTGGTTTTATTTGTATTTTCAAATAATTTCTCCAACATGGGAATTATATTACTTTATTTAGACTGTGATTTTTGTTGAGTCCTTTAGTTTTCTGGATTATTGGTTGGATGAGATTTATCTCCCTGATCTATTCAACTCCAATCTCTTCTATTTTTTTTTTATTGCAATATATGATATGCAAGATGATATGCAAATGATATGCAAGAATTTCTGTATTGTATGATGTCAAGCAAATGAAATAAAATATTAATAAAATAGACAATAAACCTTGTTCCCTAGGCCAGCTGATCTTGGAAAAGGATGCTATGTTGTCACTGATAAGTAGTCTATGGGCCCCGAGAACTAGTTTCTCTGCCTGCAATTTTGATAGCTGCCACTAGGTGACAGTAAACCTTGATTTTATAGAACTCCTCTTGCATGAATAACAAACTGAGGGCTTAATGAAAATTACAAGATTTATTTAATTATACATTTTGAGTAGAAAATTCAAAATTGTCACAATGACAATATGAAATATTTATTACCCTCTAATTTATACAATAATTTTTCTTTCTAAATGACTTCTTCTTTTTCAAGAGCCTTTACCCATTACAACCATAAACATCTTAAAACTATTTTAAAAAAATTATGCCAAGTATCAATAAGTATCAAAATTAAATGCATCAACTACAAATCCCATGTTAGTAGTAGCATCATGACATTCAACTTTAATATTAAATATTTAGCCAAATATTTAAAATATTTGCAAAGTGCTTAGATTTGCCTCTTGGTGCTAACATCACAAATGCCAGTGTTGATGCTGGTCTGTTTATTCTAGTGAAAGAGTCAAAAGTGCTTTTTTCTTATGTGGCTCAGTTAAGAGTTCAACTAAACAGCTGTATATAAATGATTTTAATTTTATTCATTTTTAGGCTGTCAATGAAAAACAATTTCCTTTCCCTTGCATAACCTTATAATCAATGGTAGAGAGAATTTTCTAAATACGAAGATCAGAAGTCATTATATAAAAATTTGGAGGTCACATTATTGTTATAAACTAATTATTTTAATGAACTCTGCTTTAATAGGTGCAATTAAAGATCCAGTGAATAGTTTATACCTATTTATAATCTGATTCTTAAAGTACACCTGTATCCTTAGCAGAAGAATTACATCTGAATGTTGTATGCTTCTTTGACATCTCCTAATCTAGAAGACGTGCTGACTGTAAGAAACATTAATTTAGTATTTTCTTGACTTGTTAAAAAACAATAATTTTAGGGGCACGGGGGTGGCTCAGTCAGAAGAATCTGACTCTTGATTTTGGCTCAGGTCATGATCTCAGGGTCCTAAGATGGAGCCACGCGTCAGGTTCCGTGCTCCGCACAGAGTCTGCTTGGAATTGTCTCTCTCCCTTTCCCTCTGCCCCTCCCACTGCTATCTCTCTCTGTCTCAAATAAATAAATAAATAAATATTTTGGGAAAAATAAAAATATAATAATTTCAAACATGCAGTTGTCTAATATCCATAATTATTTTATTTCTTAAGCAGATATGGTTTTGTTTTAACCTACATAACTCCACTAAAACTACTTTCTTAAAAGTTGTTATAATTATTTTGAAATCAGGGTCTGTATTTGTTTGTTTATCCAGCCAGCTAGCCATGAAATATTTATCATGTTGCCAATATTTCCCAAATACGATTCAGCTGTTTCCATACGTCAGTGTCCATATAGTCAATTTGGGTGTTTGTTTAAAGTGCAGATATCTGGGTTCCATATCCAGAGATTCTTATCTTAGGATAGGACCTAGGTCTCAGTTCTACCAGCTACACCCAGGTGATGTTGATGCAGAACTAACCCTTTCATGACTCTAAAAGGAGATCCCATGCTTTCTGGTTCTCTGATGCTAATAGTTTAGAAGACAGAAGAAAACATGACATAGTTGACTTAAAACAAAAGTTGCAGCTTTGGCATGTTTTGTTATGTATTTTTTTTAATCAAAGAATTGTGGACCTTTTAAAAAAATGATGGCACTATGGATCCTCTCCCCAGAATAACTGAAAAAAAAAAAAAAAAACACTAAATTTTGCTTATATTTCTGTGTGATTCAGCCCCACATCCAAAGTCTTGTATAAGAACCCTTAGAATTGGTGCGCCTGGGTGGCTAAGTGGGTTAAGCCTCTGCCTTCGGCTCAGGTCATGATCTCAGGGTCCTGGGATGGAGCTCCGCATCAGGCTCTCTGCTCAGTGGGGAGCCTGCTTCCCCCTCTCTCTGCCTGCCTCTCTGCCTACTTGTGATCTCTCTCTCTGTGTCAAATAGATAAATAAAATCTTAAAAAAAAAAAAAAAAAACGCTTAGAATTAGGCTCTAGTTGGGCAGTAAAGAAAAGTGGTCTATTCAGCTGGGGTCGAGGATGGATGGTATACACTGGAGGAGATTGAAGGGGACCAGAAAGACTTCATAGAGGAAATCCTTGGGGATTTGTGAAATATGACTGGGTGCTCCTGAGGCAAGTATGGAGGATGATGGCAGAAGGAGAAAAGTCTTGAGATTCCAGCAATGAGGAGCAAGGTGGACTTGCAGAAGTGGAAGAAGAAGTGCCTTGTTAGACAATAGCAAGTAAACTGTATGTGGGAGTTCACTGTGCTACAGAAAACAGAGGGCCATGTTCCATGATAAGGAGCTTGGACACTAACTTATACTAATTTTGAAGAGCAATAAGCACAGTGATGATTTTGGTCAACTGAAGAATCTGCTTATGCACACTAAAGCCTTATTTGCAGAACTTATAGCAACACATTATCCAAGTACAACAAGAGAAAGTATTTCCTTTTTGGGGAGGGGGGACCCTCAGACAATGCCTCTCAATGGTTTTCAACATTCTACTCACCCTTTCCCCTCTTTCTGTCTTCCCCTAGGGGATGCTGGAAAGAAAATTTCTTGCTGCTCTTTAAACAGAAATTAAAATGAGAACAGATCTACGTCCCTTGAACTTGCTTATACTAAAAAAGATCACCAATTTCAATCACAAGTTTAACAAGGTCTTGACTTAATTTTTGGTAAAAAAGCAAACCAATAAACTCTCTGAAATGGCCATCTGGTCTTGTAGGCACCAGAATGGTGTCTAGTCAGTGAGCCACTTACTTGGAGCTGACTCTGTCAGCCACACGTGACACCAAGGGAATTGAAATATGTTTAAGGGACCATTTGTATTTTTTTAGAGGTCTTGGTTCCATGTAATTCATCTTGGCACTCATTTTTTTTTATGTATTCTTAGAAAAGGGGATGAATACTAGAAGACTCTCTTTTATTTAGAACTAAAACTAGGGAATTAGTACAATGTGTATTTCTAAACTTTAAGGAAGTATGGTTTCATTGTCACAGATCTCATGAAAGTTATTTTTTTTGCACAGAATAGAGTGTACTCTCAGCGTTATGCAAAGGCACAGAAATAATAGTATGTGAATTCTCTGTTTTCTTTAGAGGAAGAATTTCTCATGAGCTTTGAACACAGGCAGTCTTCACATTATTGAGAAACACTGAAAACTGTATTGCACTTGAGTTTCCTTGAGTTTCCTGTATTCCTCTTGAGTTTCCTCTAGAGCTCTGCATACTAACAAACAGGACATTTTAAACATAAAGAATTTTAGCTTCAAATACTAATACAATAAAAGGACTAAAAATCTATCTCAAATTTTTAGTATCCAAATAAGTTCACTGCATGCCTTTTTACTTGGCATTCCCAGAACATTCAAATGACTGATGGAAACCCTTTTCTTTCTTATCTTTTTTTTTTATGTTAGATAACCTCAAAATGTAATTGTGCTGTGGATTTCATAACCCTTTAATTGAAAATATCCTCTTCATCCGTCTCCAAGAGTCCATGTTCTCCACAGCCTCCAAAGCTAGTCTCTTCCACTAAAATTTTTGAGCCGTTTAGCATCTCCTGAATTTTTCTCTTACCCTCTTTCCAACAATACTAATTATTTGTATATTTCCCAATGATGCCTTTATAGCACCAAACAAATGCTTAATTTTGCTGAAAGTCTAGAACACTCTTTTGTCTATATGTGGTTTGGCAAGAGAAAATTATCTTTGTTTTCAGCAGAAGGTGCCACCTGTATGGTTTAAACTCAGTTCGAAAAGACACGTTCTGCTAGCCCTCTTTGCGGATGGTGCCCAGCTCTTTTGAAAAGGAAGGGAGGGCGGTTAGAGCAGAGTCAACCCTGGAGCAGCAGCAACCAAGAGACCGCCGTGTGGGGAACTCTGTCAGATTGAGTCATTGCTACTAGGCTTTGAAAGAAAACCATGGGGGTCATTTTGTATTTTCTTCAAGTGATTGTGAGAAAGACAAACTAGTTCCATATGGTGGCAGGGAGAGAGCTCAGAGCCAGAATGGAAATCTGCTGTATGAGATCTCCTCAGCTTGTCAGTCTGAAAGACCTTAGAGTTCAGATACCTAAGAGTCTTTCTACTGTTTAAAAGAGCCAAGGCCAAACTTCAATTTGTCAATACATACAACTCCCACTGCCTTGGGTAATGAAAGAGACTCTTGCTTCCCTAAATACGGTAAAGATGTAAAAACGGTGAGAAGTATGGCAGTCTCTTAAGTAGACAAATTTAGAAACCAGACTCACGACCCTGGACTGCCTATTTTAAAGAAGTTATAGAATCACTTGTGATGATTCATAGGTATCAGCATTTTGAAGTCTGTTCTTTCATAAAAGAACTCACAATTGTCCTACATTTATTAAGAAATATGATTTGGCCTTTCTGGTTATATAAATTTTTGTAATTGAAAAAAAGAATATATTTTCTTTGAGGATGATTAGGGAATCTTGACCAATTTCAACATGCACTTATCTGTTTCATTTTTCCTAAAGATGCTAACTGAAAAGATCATAACGGCTGACATTCTTTATAGACAATGACCAAATTGTGCAAGAAGATGTAGGATTTTTATCCTCATTAATTAGGAAGAATGGGTTTGAAAGGAGGAATACCGTGATTTTACTTTGTGGCTGCCTTTTTGATCACATCTTCTTTGGAGTTTTTGTCTTATTTGGAGGTTTTGTTTGTTTGGTTGGGTTTTTTTTTTAATCTTCCATATTTCTGTCCCTAAGCCAAATACTTTACTCTGGAATAACGTTTGGTTTTTATCTCCCAACACATCATCCTTCACGCAAGCTGCATCTATATGAGATGAACACAAGAAATAGATGTCCAGGATTCCCATGGTGTTATTTTGGGGCAGTATTTTCTCTGATCACTCACACTTCAAGTTTCCTTTCTCCATATTCAGATGCAAGGCCAACTTTTGCCCTTCTGTATATCAACTTTTCTTTTTTAAAGTGAAGTTTCATTAGCAGAATAGAGGAAGTCATAGATGATTAAAGTAAAGACATTAGAAATTAGAACCACTATTTAAAAGAACCACCTAAATATTCCACTTGAGCCTCAATTCAAATAAATTTTCTTATCTAATTAGAAAAAATACTTGGCATTAGTGAATGGCCAGCTCTTAGTTTGCCTTTATCAAATAACCTGCTAGAATTGTTGGCTTCTGGTCAATAATTGCTACTCTGCACTAGCTAAATAATTCCCAAGAAAGAATGAGCCCTTTGACTATTCAGATGACCTATCTTTGACTACATAGTTGCTCCCAAAATCTTTGTGGGATTCCACAGAAGCATAGTTGTCCTCATTTGTAAATTTCTTAAAATAGTGTGAGAAAAATTATTTTTTATGAAACACCATCTCTATTCCCCCTATCTCAATTTCATAGAAAATGTCTATCCATGGGTGCCTCTTCCCTAGAAGAGCATGAGCAGCTCCCCTATGACAGGCTAAGGATATAGACTCAGGGGAAATGAATACTCTGTATGTAAATTACAAGTTCTACTCAGTCTTGTACAGTGAAAGTCCTCTAAATATTGGTATTTTCTACTTTTGTTTCTTTTTCATTGAGATATAATTAACATCTAACATTATGTTAGCTTCAGGTGTACAACACAATGGCTTAATATATGTATATATTGCACAATGGACCTTCCAGGAATGGGGACAGCACATGCAGATATACAGAGAAGTGAGAGAGTGTTGTTTTAAGGGAACAAGTAATTGATAAGCCTGGACTATTAGATACATGGACAGGGAATAAGCAATGAGAATTGTGGGTGGTTGGGTGGTGTGGGAAAAAGTAGAGGAGGGCAAGATCTTCAAAGTCCTTGTAAATTACAGTAAGGAATCTGGACTTTATCTCTCAAGTGTTGGGAAAACAACTGAGGGGTTTTAACCGTAGTAGAGGAACAATGAGATACAGGTTTTTGAATGAGCCACTTTGGAGCATGGATTTTAGGTCAAAAGGGAAGGAGCAAGACTTAAGGCAGTGAGACCAGTTGTCAGGCTTCTGTAATAACTCAGAGAAGAGCTGCCAGAACCAGAAGACTGAGCTTCTAATGTTGATTAAAAGGATCTGGAAAAATGTCTCTTTTTACTTACAAACTATATAACATAGAGCAATAATGAAGATCGTAGAGGTAAAGGTCAGGAAAAGATGTTGTTGATGTTTATTCTACACCTCTTTCTACATGCTTGTATACATACTTAGAGATATATGAAAGCACCCTTAAACTTGTAACAATTGATGATATAGTCACACAGTAGCTTCCAAATGATGTTGGAGAAGAATAAGAAGTGGCATGGAAAAATGGTCATACAATTACATATGGAAAGCGTGGTATAAAGAAATCTGTTGACTATGATCTCATTTTCATTTTTATTTATACATGAAGACAAATTGTTTTGAAAGATGAGAAACTCATGTAAGTTATTACTTCTAAAGAGATAGAGGAGACAGACCTGTGGGCAACTTCCTGTGCATTGTCCAAAAATTTTATAGAAATATGATCAGACATTATACTTAAATATATATATATATATATACTTAAAAATAGGTAATATAAGATAATATTTTCAATTTGGAGTGGGGAAAAAACAAGGACAAGACTAAGTGCATATACACCATAATGTCAAAAGTAGTTGTATTCAGAGATGAGATTTGGGTTGCTTTTTATTTTCTTCCTTATGCTTTTCTCTACTTTCTAAAGTTGTATTTGGGTATTCCAATTGCCATGGTAACACAAAGAAACCATTGTAAACTACAAGGCTTAAGTGATAACCCTCTTGTGAAAGGATAAAAGTATGAAATATATCCACCACATAGTAGTCACTCACTTAATATCAACTGAACATTTGTGCTGAAAATGAAGCTGTAGAAAACAATGTGTTCTGGAATCTCTCTCCTCATCAGTGAGCTTAAAGCTGCTATAGAGATAATGGTTTGACTTACCTTTTGAAAAAAAAAAATAAGGAAAGTCATCACAAATCATAGAGAAGCCAAGAATCAGAGTTGGAATAAGCATCACTCATCCAAGAGCACCTGTGGGCTAAACTCAGCCAGTCCCATAGGAATGGAGATTTCAAGCCTGCAGACTCACAGCTATTTAATTTTGGAATTGTTCATCTTCTTCCCCCACCTGAATCTGTGTTCACCAAACAAGCAACTTTCCAATTACAATTTGGCTTTCTGTGTGAAACTCTAAGAAGACCTGATCTTGGACCCCACAGTGTCTCAGTTTTGACTGTAAATGGAGAACTGACAAAAAGCCTCCTTAGCTTTGCAAGTGTGTGTCTATCTCTGAAAGGCTGAGAAAGTGGTCAAACCTGGAAGGTTGTAAATTCACCCAGGTAACTTGTCCCAGGTTCCCATTGGTGACCGCCCATCTTTCTTTTCCCTGATGAAACCCACCCACATGTGGGCTGCCTGTAACCTGAAATGTAAATCCACACAAAAATTCTACAATTTTCTATCACCAGTGACTTTTAGCCTGCCTCTCAGAGTCTTAAAATACAAGCTTATATATGATAATTTAGCTTTAGAGGTTTCCTTCAACTTACTGTTAACCACAGGTTCTATTAGTCATTGAAAAACAACAAAACCTGAGTAGGACTTAATTGTATATTTTGCTCTGACTCAAAAATCTCTGCAGATTATCTGTAAAATGTTTTGGCAGAGTATACAATAGTACTGTTATTTGCTTAAACTAATACCAACTTCACAAAATAATAGGGGGACCTTTACATATACTTAGGTGCAAACACAAGTCAAATATATATGTGAAAAGATAAAATCCAAATATTAATTGACCTGTATTATTTATGTTTAATAATAATGTAAAATTTGTTCAGAGCTGGCCCAGGTCCTAGTAGTGTCTCCCTCATACAAAGATATTAACTATTTTGTGGATGGATAAGATTCATAAATAAGACTTGGGCACAGAAGTGGTAATATACATGGATATGAAAGGAATATTGCTGGATGATTTTGATGAATGAGAACAGATGAACCATGTTAGGTGGAATTAAAAAGAAGGGTAGAGTCTCAACCAGAGAAGGCTTTGAATATCAAAGTGACACTTCTGACAACCTTAGTTTAGTTATCCTGACCCCTGAGGAGCCACTGAAGGACCTGAGCAAGTTTGCATTTGTTCGAAGTATCCAGATGGATGTGGAAGCAGAGTATAGGATCAATAAGTGACCAGACATCAGGGAACTACTGTAGGCATTGATCATGATTTGTCCACTAGTTTTTAAATTCTAGACCAGAATTCTTCAATATGCAAAGAGTAGTATGAGATACTAATTGAGCATATAAATTCCTAGGCCTAGTGCAAAGGCCTTTTCCACAAATAACCAGATTATTTTCTCTATGTGCAACTGTTGGAGAGCCTGTGATCTAGGTTAATGTAAATTTTATATAAGAAATGTTTCTAGAAAGTAAGGTAGGTTAAGTTCTTTGAAGAATGCCATAGTTGAGATTAAACAGTTGGCATTTTGAATGTAATTTTAGGGATAAACTAGAATGTAAGCCCCTCATGGGCATGGCTCTTTGATATATCTTAAGTACTTAGAACAATTTCTGTTGTATAATATATGCTCAACAAACATTTGTTCAGAGAATGTATACTGATTAAGAACTTGGATTTTAAAGTCAAACAGCCAAATTCCAGCTTATTTATCTCCTCCAAATTTTAGCATACTAAATTGGCATATTGATGCCTAGATGACAAATTTAATATAAAATTAAATAATAACTAGAAAGAACTTAGCAGAGTGTTTGGCACAGAGCAAGTCCTCAATCAATGAGAATTATTATTAGTATTGCTATTAAGAGTAATGTTTATGACATCATCACTATTCAATATTAACATAATTATATGCTGTAATGACCCTCTACAATGTATTGTATTTTCTCTTTGGAGATTAATACCTGTGGTAATAAAATAAACCCATTTTCCTTTTGTGAATCATGCACTATCAGAGAACCATATGAGTTTGTATATGCATTATGAAACAAACACCAAGCACACAAGCCATAGAGAATTTTACTAGGATTTAGAGTCCTTTCTTGCCTTCTCTCTCTTTCTTTCCTTCTTTCTTTCCGCCTTCCTTCCTTCCTTCCTCTCTCTCTCCCTCTTTCTCAGGTCTTATAGTAGTTTGTTAGAAGGGTTGAGTACAAAGAAGGGAGAAAATTATGAAAAAAGCAAAAATTCAACAAACTGGTCTTCTGGGTTCTGTTATTCTGTTGAATGGCTTATCTTTTCCTTTTTATTTATTTATTTATTTTTTTTAAACTTCAGGTTGTATTTAAAGGGTCACACTGGGACCGCAGGAAAACAGAGCAGCCTAATCTTACATGGTGCTGATTTCAGCACTAAAGATGCAGATAATGACAACTGTATGTGCAAATGTGCCCTCATGCTAACAGGAGGTAAGTCCTATGGGGCCGTTCTCTAAGTTATGTTTCATTGGTTTGAGGCTTGAAGTTTCTTATCTTTGAGAAAGGACTGTGATCTTCTGGTCAGGAAACTTAAGAGCAAGACCCTAGAGATCCTTTTGTTCTGCCCACTAATCTACCATGTGCTCTTGTGCAAGACATTGCTAGCATATTTTAAGTTTGCCTTCTCCCCCAGTGTCTACAGAAGAGCCATGCCAGAGTTGGTTCTGAATACATTCTTTAGCTTCTTAAAGTGCCAGTTATTCTGCCTTCTAAAGAATCATAATGATACCCATAGTGGAATGAACAACAATTTGGGAATTCAGCATGTGGGGTTGGGGGGATGGGTAATCCTCCTTACAAAGTGTTTTGCAACTGTGTAGTAGAATTCATTGGCCACTCTGTTGAAATGAAATAAGAAGAATAAAGAGGTATATAGTTAGATCTAAAGTCATAAAATTCAGACCAGCTACACTAGGGCTTTGTGTTATATGGTATTGACTTCCGCAAGACATTTGAGGTACTATAAGAAATATCATTAAATAATATTCTATCACTGAGTAAGAAAGTTAATCCTTTTTGAACTTTTTATTATCTTTCCAGCCTTCTGATTGTGTCAAAGGGAAATTCTCAGTTTGGTGCTAGTATATCTGTAATATTCTTTAGCACTTACTCAATAACCACCAATAACCTTCATAGCAAAGAAGGAGCAAACCATTTGGCCTCAGGCTCAGGGCCTTGGTTAGACAATGGAACCTATCTAGAATTAAATAAAGTGATTTTGTTTTAATCTTATTGCGTTGTATATCTACCTTTTATTATAGTAAGCAGTACTGGTTTCTTCCTTAAAGGAGTTATTTAATCTTTGTGTTTTTAAACTATTCACAATATTTGGTGTATAACGCATTATTGATTTGAAGAAAAATATTAATTAAATATTAATAAAAGTTATAAGTGGATAATAGAAAAAAATCTGTGAAGTTGATACGTGACTAATTGGGGTTTGAGAAACACTAAGCTAAAACCCAATGGCAAGCAGTGTAGCTCAAGTATGTTATAAGCTCTGGCAAGGAAGGAGTTGGCACCAAACAAAATTGAAAAGGAAACTTTCTTTCCAGTGTTTCTGCTCTCACAGTTTCAGAACTCTTTCCCTCTCTTAATGGAATAGCAGTCACTTCCACCATCAGCTGTTCTGATTCTCCTTCTGTATTAATCTACAACAGAACATGTTTTAATGGCAGTAAGGAAAAAACCTCTCAAAATTGAGTATTTTCTTCCTAAAATGTGATATTACTACCATTATTATTATTATGTGTTTTTATATGTTATTGCGTAGATTGTACTATCTTGCTTGAGCTGGAAACCAGCTCTGTGAGATAAGCAGGGAGAGAAACTCTAATCTCCACTTTGTACATAAGGAAAATAAAAGCAAATTAATGCTCACCATTTTGTATTTAACATCTAGCACAATAGATGCAACACATAGGAACTCAATTAAAAATACAGTGCGTTAAAAAAATACAGTGCATTAATGAATGAATAAGCAACTTGTAACCCTTGAAATCCCTTTCAAATTTTGTAGCCAATGAAATGTATCATCAGGTTGATATTTTCTCATCAGTTAACAGAGCATGGAAGAATATGGAGAGGTGATTTTGAAGAAATCTTTCCACCTGCATCCCATCCACATGTCCTCTATTACTACCACCACCAAATCACATCCCATTGACCACCATGCTTATATCAGTATCTTTTCAACATGAGACCAGCTCTGGTATTATCAAAGCCAATCTGTTGTGATTCATCCTCTATCATATACTTATCCCTATACTTTAAAATGGTATTTTGACATCACATTTAACCTCATCAAATAGGTAAAAGTCCTGTATATGAAATTTTATGATCCCCTCCCCCCAACACAGTTGTTACAAATTTAGAATGTTTTCCAAAAATCATACCCAAAGGTTAGGTTTTAAACATTTTTTCCTGAAAGAAAAGTTTTCTTCTCATTGCCTCCCTGATCCCATAAATGGAATTGTCAACAAGTTTATACAGAGACAAAAGGACTTTGAGTGTCTAGTTTCCTGCTCTTTTTAATATTGAAATATGCTTCAATTTATCCACATCTATTTCTACAGATAGTTTTTCTTACCCAATAAATGCAATGCATGAAGTAAAATCTTTCAAATGTTGCCTTAGAAGAGCATTCCAATATGTTCATATTTCTGTCATAATAATGAAAATATAGAGCAAAAAAGCAAAAAGCAGAATGCAACTCTTGGTTATTGATGAGAAACCTTCATTGCTCAGATTTATGATTTTATTTCTGCTTCAAATGATTGAACTTTGTCATGTTCTTTCATCCATAATCATTCTTGGACCTGCTTCTTACTCACCAATAAACACATATGTTGGGGAGAGAAAATTTCCACTTATTGCTTGGACTGGAATAGTCTAAGTCAATGTGTTTTTGTAATAAACGCCATTACCCTATCAAATATCCTTTTGAAAGAATCCAGGCCTTGCAAATCTGTTCTCTCTGCAAAGCTAAAATGTGGAATTTAGATAGCTAAGAACTGGAGAACGTAAGGATGAATGTCAGTGACAGTCCAGGTAACTTGAGTATTGCCTGGAACTTATATTCTACTTAGCTACTCCCCACCACCAATACTTATTCTGTCATATTTTCCCTTAGAACCGTTTTCTTCATCTAATGATTTTTCCTTTCTTTTTTTTTTTAAATTTGTATTTGAACTCGCTGCTATTTAAAATAGTTTCTTTTAAGCAATAAGATTTTATACTCTTTGAAACTAATAATTCATAGTTTTCCGTCATCATCAATTAAAGCTTTGTTTTATCTTGTTTGTTTATATATATTTTCCTTTGTTTCTTCTGGGAGAAATTAAGGGTAAAGTAAGATTGATTGCCCGCTAACTGTCCTAAATAGTTTTACGCAAGTACATGGAGGGAATTTGGTTGGAGAATGTGGTATCGTTGCCACCCTTATCTGTCAAAGACTGAACAACAGGAGATGAGCTTAATTGAAAGCAGAAGGTATTTCAACTGGGCATAAGGTTGAAATAATATTTTGATCTTTCTTTCTTATTTCCTAATACCCTAACTTCTTAACTTCTTTCTATCAGTATAACATATTTTTAATAAGTAACTGTTAAGGATCAACTGTTAGAGAAATAAGCAAGACAGAATAGACCATGCATCCATTGAAGGAGACCCTCCACAAAAGAATAAACAACAAATAACACAATTTCATATCAACCAGTTTCAGAGACAAAATATGTGATGGAGCTATTGGAGGATGGGGAAGTGACTTCAGAAGGAGTCTCCAGGAATCAATGCTTCTAGGGAGGGTTGTGCATTTCTGGTTGTGGACATCTTCAAGAAGAAAATATAAAGCTATTTTATCTAAAAGAGCTTACTTAAGCTTGTTCCTGGAGTTGTGGGTCTAGATAAGAATGTCTCTCACATTTTCTTCTGGTTCTGTGACTCTGTTTTCTATGCACTTACTGTGGCTAAAGTAGTAATATTATTTTTCAGTGCATGGGTTGTAATTCATAGTACATTGTAGAGTGGAGAGGAGGTGTGGGGGCTGAGAAAGCCATTTGCATCAATAGAAATAGATACATGTTTTATTCTTCCTGTCCCAGAAGTATATGTACTTATTCCTACCTTACCAGAAAGCCAGGAAGTTTTCCATCCAATTTAAATATTGAATAATTTTCATGTTTTGTTACATATTTCTTCTGAGACCAAAGCATATATTTCAAGGTCAAATTGCCACATACATCTTTTATGCAACCACCCTTTAATTAATTGTTAAATAGAGGTGATTTGTCAGCACAGATTTATAAGCCAGAAAAGTCTTTGCTCTATGATGTCATTGACCTTAGGAAAATTTGTAAGTTTTCTCCTTAGGTTTCCTTTATATGAAGAATATTATGAAAAATCTGTACACTTCAGTAGTGAGAGGGACAAACTTAAGAAATGATTATAGGAAATATTTTTAATCCTCTAACACAGTTCCCACTGTGCCCTCCTGAGCCCAAGGAAAGGAATCAGTTTCTTTTAAACATAAAAGTTTTATCTGCTATTTAACATTAAGAAAATGAAAATGCAATCTCATTCAGTGCATGTTTTTGTTAATATGGATTTATTATCTATAAAAACAAATATGCATAAAACCTCTGACTCCAAAATACTGATAATGAATAACTTTTAGATCTTCACATTCAAAGCAAATGCTACATTCAAATAAAACAGGGTCTTTGGTACTAAATTAACATTCTTCAAATAACTATTTCTAAAAGTCTATTAGAAACTACAATTACTAAAGGTTGCTGACAAAACAAAACAAAACACGGTATTATTTTACATTCCTTTCCTTACCTTACTTTTCTTTCAACGCAATTTCCACATTTAGTGTGTAATATAAAAGCTATGTAAAAATGTGACCTAACCTTCTGCAAAAAGAATCTGTTGTGGTAGAAACTCCGATCCCTTTTCCCACGCATAAACTATGTCAGCCGACAGACAAGACTTTGCTAAAGCTAACAAAGGATATTTCTCAGTTCAGCCCTAAAAGACAGGATAAAGCCATACACATAAATTTCTTAGTACACCCTACCACTCACCAGATGCTAACAGCAGAGAATTGATAAATGCTTGCAGAAGAGGGTTGATATGGCCTGCTATAGAATCTTGTAGAAGACAAGAAAGAAAGAAAGAAAGAAAGAAAGAAAGAAAGAAAGAAAGAAAGAAAGAAAGAAATAAATTAGCAGCTTCTCCACTAGTGAATGATGCTGAGTGACAGGATCTTTGGGAAAATATGATCATCTTAAAGTTTTTAATAATCCAGGAAGGGCATACTAAGCATTGTCAGGTAACTCATATTCCCCAGGTTTTAAGGCAAGAAATGTTGAGGGAAAAGGTCCATATGGATAATTTAAGATTGACCACAGAAATACACATTGCATTACTTTATTTCAAAACAGTTTATTTTAGTACATAATCCATAAACCTATTCCTCAAAAATGTATGTTGCAGGGACTTTGTGCTCTCTACTAGTATATCCTATGGTGCCTGGCACATAGCACGTGCTCAATAAATACTGGTTGCATGAATGAATATTTTATCACAGACCTTGAAAGGGCATTGCAGAATCACAAAAGATACTAGTGAGAATACATAAAAATAAATCAATTTGAGTATGAATGTGACTGTTTGTGAACTTAGACTGAAATCACGTAATTGTATTGGGGCTCCTGGGTGGCTCACTTGGTCAAGCAGCTGTCTTCAGCTCAGTTCATGATCCCAGAGTCCTGGGATCGAGTCCCGCATTGGGCTCCCTGCTCTGCAGGGAGGCTGCTTCTCCCTCTCCCTCTGCCTGCCATTCTGCCTACTTGAGCTCTCTGTCAAATAAATAAATAAAATCTTTTAAAAAATTTTAAAAAAAGAAAATACATCAGTGTATATACAATATATACCCCTATATATACAAAATATATATGTATACTTATATGTACAAATATGTACACACACTTGAAACAATATGGTGAGTATGAGGATTGGGACTAAGTTTTAAGAATAACTAAACCCCAGAATTGGAAAAATTTGAGCTTTAGGTTCCTGACTTCCAAATAAATATGAACACACTAAGTACAAAGTTTAGGATTGATTATGTTTTAATATAATTATATTTTAACATATTACTATAATATGTTTTCTGAAGTACATTTTCACTTATTGGAAAAAGAGGAAAGAATATCAGAAAATGTCTTTCAAAAGGTAAATTTGGAAAGAAAAAAAAAAAAAAGTGAACCAGAACTTACAGGCATGTAACACAAGGCTGCCCCCAAAGGTTAATAATTGACAATGGCTGAGAAATAATCAAACACTTAATTGTGGGGCATTTTCCTCTAATAATATTATAGCAAATATTTATTGCAGTCGTATGAACAGGCATTTTTGCTTTATCCTAAATGGTTTATATTTAATAACTTACATGATACTTCTAAAGACCCTTTGAACTCAGCACCACGATAATGTTTTTGGCAAGGACCGAGATACAGAAACTTAGATAATTTGCCAAAGATCACAAAATTAGTATCAGGTGAGATTTGAACACAACCTCCAGAGAAGCCCTTGCTTTATCCACTCCTTCTCCTGCCTCTGTCATGATGAATGGCATTCAAAGACAACAGTGAGCTCTTTTTTACTGTTTGCAGCAGACGTTCACAAGGATTTCTTCGCTTAAACGTTCAAAGTGAAATGCAGTGCAAGGGAGGGAAGAGACAGTAAAAGAATAAATACCTAAAGGTTTTCAGTGAAGTCAAGATTCCTGGCCAGGATCAACAACTTTTTCATCTTTGGAACAAAGAGAAGAGAAAGGGGAAAAAAAAAAAAAGTCAAGTCCTTGGCCTGAAGGGGATATAGTATGAGATGACAGAGGGAGTGCAGACCTCTCAGAGAGGTCTCTTGCCTCCTGCATCCACGCAAGATCCTTGCAGCTGGTCCTTGAGGCTAGTTGTGGATTTGGCCAACTCTGTACACAGGAACTGGGGAGGTAATTTTTCGTAATGATCCCACAGATAGCAGTAGCACCAATCAGTTGTGTTCAGCCTCATTCTTTGCAAGAAAAGAGCCAAATCTTATTTTCTGCACAAGTTGTTTTGCACATTGCTGATTAGAATGCATGCCTTAGAAAATGAAAGAAATCCAGAAAAACAGATACATTTTTTTCATTTTGCTGTACTTTTTACCTTAGAAAGGAAGTGTTGAAGGACATTTTGTTTAGGATCAGAAGAATTTGAGAGTTAGGTTTCCTGATTTTCAAATAAATTTGATCTTCCTGAGTACAGAGTTTAGAATCAAATTCCTACTCTCTGGACAAAGTTTTATTTATTGGTGATAAAATGTGAGTTTTCTGCTTCGAAGATAAAGGACTGGAATGACTTTTGAAGGTCTGGATAGCCAAGGATAGTTAGTACAAAACTAAATTTTAATGAGTTGAGTGCAAATGAGTTAGAAACATGCATCTCAGATTTCTTATTAAAATATATATGAGGTTACAGGTTATAAAGAAAAATGCTTGGCAACAAGCATCTCAGCAGTTTCTGGTCTTCAAACACTTCAGACATTTTATCAGTTGTCCCAATGGCGGAGGGAAGCTGCTGGTTTCTTCCATCCTTTGCTTGCATCATCGAGCTGGCCATGTCTATTTTTTTTTTTTCCAAAGAAAAGTAGAAAGTGGAAATCCCTCTGTTGTTTTACTGCATGTGTCAGAGGAAACAGAGTACCTGCTTGCCCACATATAATATTTTTGCTACCTTGAAATTCAGAGTATTTTATAAAAACACTACGACCAAAATTGTCATGAGAAATAATCACCCTTTGATTTGGTGTTGTGCCATCTTAATTCATCATCCTTATTATCATCAGGTGTTCTGTGATCGTCCTCAGTGTGCATGGCCCACTGGTCTTAAGACAGTCAAACACATTAAGGTCTTTGATTTCCACGTTAAGGTCTTTGATGTCAAAACAAATCATTGAAAACAGTTATTCCAGTCATATTAGGTATTTAAGTGCCATTGTCTTTACAGTGAAAACATGTACAACTGTACTCATTTGTCAAATTTTTGTCATATTTCTCTAATAAACCCTGCCAAGCGAATAAGGAGATTCGTTTGCACTGATGACCTGGTATTCATTATTAAATCATATGGTGCCCCCACAAGATCGAATCCTTCTTGTTCCCACCTTAAACCTTCCATCCCATTTCTTAGATAACTTACATTAAACACTTATTTTGGATTTTACTGGTTTGAATAGTCAGTGTGTCATTTTATTTGATCCATACAACCATGCTGCAAAAATGGCTGATCAGACATCATAAACCACATCATAAGAATGTGGAACCAGATGCCTGTGTGACCTTGGAAAATTTCTTTACTCTTTGAGCATCAATGTGTTTATTACAGTACCTCCCACATCAACTAAGTTTGTTTGGGGGAAGAAATGAGTGAATGCATATAAATACTGTAGCACAGTTCCTGATGCATATTAACTTTTTAATAAATATTAGATATTATTATTATTATTATTATTACTGTTTAGGATGTCTCAATTATTAATTGGTGCAGTCAGCATCAAAGTCTAGGTCTTCTAATTTCTTGTCTGGTGCACTGCAGGCTCTCCATTGCCCACAAGAAAATTTCTAAAAATAAAACAAAAACCTCTGTGTTCTCCCTCCTGTTTATTTTGCTAGCCCTATGTTCTCCAACCCCTTACCCAGTGGCAGTCCAGCCAAGTCAGGCTGCTAATGGACACTTTCTCCTGCTCTCTCAGAGCACATTCTGTGTTCAACACTTCTTTCTGTTCAGTGAACTCACATCAATCTTCAGGACATAACTCGGGGGCAAGTAAACCTTGTGGACCCACTGACGGGACTTTCTGCCCGTTTCCATAGATTTTGTTCATCTCTGTTTCACAGTCATCTCATTTTGAAACAGTTTATTGTCTCTCTCTCCTACATAAAACTGTGCACTCCTTAAAGCCAAGAATTCTGTTTTATTCCACTCCAACCTCTGTATTTATCTGTTGGTTAATATTTGTTGAATTGATTCTTCATTATTTTTTCCCCTTCCTTTTGCTGCGCAAGATGCTCAGGATGGCTTTGGCAGACCGTAGTTATAGAATGAGGGCTCTAAATAATACTTGGTTAATAGTCAACCTGATAGATCTGGTTCCCTGGTGAAATACTGGTTCTTATTCCTAGAGAATGTCTTGCTTGAATCTGATGATGGTTAAATAGACAGATAAACTCTGAAGTTTTCTGTAAACATTGGTCAACTTTGCACTCCTTCAACAAGGCTGCCTGCTTCCTTACCTTCATTTCCTATGAATTTCCCCCTTGTTCATGATGTACCAGCTACATTGATGTTCTTTAAGTTTCTAAGGACGTCAATCTCTATTTCTTCCTCATGGTATGAGCACTTGCTATACTCTGCTTAAAAGAGTCTTTCCTCATCTTCACACAACTGCCTCCATCTCATCCTTCTGTACTCACTGAATATCAGCTGCTTCTGTGCATGTGAAAAGTCGCGTAGGTCCCCTGTTGCCCTCCTTCAAATCTCCTTGATTCCTTTCTTCCTTTCTTTCTTCCTTTCTTTCTTTCTTTCTTCTTTTAATCATGATTTGTAAGTATTTTCCTTATTTGCTTACTTTATGTCTATCTCTCACATTTGAAGTAAGTTCCATGAAGGGAGGGCCCAGGCCCGTCTGGTTGAGTATTGTGTAACAATAGTCACAATAATACATATATGAATAATACATATTGAATAGATAAAGAAAGAACAAACGCAGTAATCATGGATGTTATATATTGGGGTGTCTATCAAATAGAACTTTTTAATAAACTAAACTACTTCAGACAATTGACTCCTTACAGAGAGAAACAGTCAATATCAGTCAATCTGTCAATAAGCCTATAGTCACTCCCAGTCATTTGTTAAGCAAACTCTGTTAGGTGCAGCCCTCAGTACAGGAGATAGACCACGCCATTCATTACATTGTTCTTAGGGTTATGAACCAAAGACTATGTGATTTCATCTTCAGACTTTCTTAGCTTGAGGCTTCTATTTCTCTTGCTAACTCTGACCCAGCCATATGGTCTTCTTTCAGTTTCTCCAAAGTGCCTTTCCCCATGCCACAAGTATTATCCCACTTTACTCAATTAGAAAAAATACCCAATATCCATTTATTGGATTCTCTCATGTGCCCCTACTGTTTCTTGTCTCTTTGCTAATCTCATCGAAAATTTCCCAATGAAT